>NW_025535698.1:0-47500 GCF_020615455.1 Coregonus clupeaformis | reverse complement strand
CTCTCTTCTCTCTTCTGTCCTCTCTCTTCTGTCCTCTCTCTTCTGTCCTCTCTCTTCTGCCCTCTCTCTTCTGCCCTCTGTCCTCTCTCTTCTGTCCTCTCTCTTCTGTCTTCTCTCTTCTGTCCTCTCTCTTCTGTCCTCTCTCCTCTCTCCTCTCTCTTCTCTCCTCTCGCTTCTGTCCTCTCTCTTCTGTCCTCTCTCTTCTGTCCTCTCTCTTCTCTCTTCTGTCCTCTCTCTTCTGTCCTCTCTCTTCTCTCCTCTCTCTTTTCTGTCCTCTCTCTTCTGTCCTCTCTCTTCTGTCCTCTCTCTTCTGTCCTCTCTTCTGTCCTCTCTCTTCTGTCCTCTCTCCTCTCTCTTCTGTCCTCTCTCTCCTGTCCTCTCTCTTCTGTCCTCTCTCTTCTCTCCTCTCTATTTTCTGTCCTCTCTCTTCTGTCCTCTCTCTTCTGTCCTCTCTTCTGTCCTCTCTCTTCTGTCCTCTCTCTTATGTCCTCTCTTCTATCCTCTCTCTTCTGTCCTCTCTCTTCTGTCCTCTCTTCTGTCCTCTCTCTTCTGTCCTCTCTCTTCTGTCCTCTCTCCTCTCTCGTCTCTCCTCTCTCTTCTGTCCTCTCTCCTCTCTCTTCTGTCCTCTCTCTCCTGTCCTCTCTCTCTAGGTTATAGGGATGCTCTTCAGTATGGTGTTGTGTTGTGCCATCCGCAACAGCAGAGAGGTCATCTAAACAGGCACAACTCCTCACCAATCTCCCTCCTCCCCACTTCCTCCTGTTCCCCATCTCCTGCCTCCTCACCAATCTCCCTCCTCCCCACTTCCTCCTGTTCCCCATCTCCTTCCTCCTCTCCATGGCCCCCACCAGTAACAGCCTTCAGTCAGAATAAACTCCTCCACCTCCCTACAACTTTCACCCAACCAACCAGGGGGACACAGGGACCAGACTGCCATTTTCCCATAGTTCTCTAAAGCACGAGGAATTGTGTGCATTTCAGAAGTCTACAGCCCTTCTACAGACTCCTCAGGAGACGAGGAGACGAAGCCACTGTAGACTGTTGAGATGAGGCCCTTCAGTGTCACCCTCATGGCATGGAGGCCTTAGATCATGGAGACTAGGGTAACAATATTATGTTAAGTGAGATTAAGGGGGCACCAAACTGGATACCAGGCGCCTAAACGGAGAGGTGATTGGTGGACAGGGAGAGGGGGCCTAAACGGAGAGGTGATTGGTGGACAGGGAGAGGGGGCCTAAACGGAGAGGTGATTGGTGGACAGGGAGAGGGGGCCTAAACGGAGAGGTGATTGGTGGACAGGGAGAGGGCGCCTAAACGGAGAGGTGATTGGTGGACAGGGAGAGGTGGCCTAAACGGAGAGGTGATTGGTGGACAGGGAGAGGTGGCCTAAACGGAGAGGTGATTGGTGTTGCTGGTAGAGGTTTCTTCGGTAGAGCTGTTTGTTGTGTAACAGTCCTGATCTCTCCTCTGGCTGTGACGTTCTGCTCCTAACCCCCTGACCCTGTTGACATGTTGCCATGCCTTTTACATGACATGTTACGTTACTGTGGTGCTAATTTTGACACCCCTCCCAGCCCTATTGACACCCCTCCCAACCCTTTTGACACCCTCCCAGCCCTATTGACACCCCTCCCAGCCCCACCGACACCCCTCCCAGCCCTATTGACACCCCTCCCAGCCCTACTGACACCCCTCCCAGCCCTATTGACACCCCTCCCAGCCCCACCGACACCCCTCCCAGCCCTACTGACACCCCTCCCAGCCCTACTGACACCCCTCCCAGCCTCACCGACACCCCTCCCAGCCCTATTGACACCCCCTCCCAGCCCTACTGACACCCCCTCCCAGCCCTACTGACACCCCTCCCAGCCCTACTGACACCCCCTCCCAGCCCTACTGACACCCCTCCCAGCCCTATTGACACCCCCTCCCAGCCCCACTGACACCCCTCCCAGCCCTGTTGACACCCCTCCCAGCCCTATTGACACCCCTCCTAGCCCTACTGACACCCCTCCCAGCCCTACTGACACCCCTCCCAGCCCTACTGACACCCCTCCCAGCCCCACTGACACCCCTCCCAGCCCTATTGACACCCCTCCCAGCCCTATTGACACCCCTCCCAACCCTTTTGACACCCCTCCCAGCCCTATTGACACCCCTCCCAGCCCCACCGACACCCCTCCCAGCCCTATTGACACCCCCTCCCAGCCCTACTGACACCCCTCCCAGCCCTATTGACACCCCTCCCAGCCCCACCGACACCCCTCCCAGCCCTACTGACACCCCTCCCAGCCCTACTGACACCCCCTCCCAGCCCCACCGACACCCCTCCCAGCCCTATTGACACCCCTCCCAGCCCTACTGACACCCCTCCCAGCCCTACTGACACCCTCCCAGCCCTACTGACACCCCTCCCAGCCCTACTGACACCCCTCCCAGCCCTATTGACACCCCTCCCAGCCCCCACTGACACCCCTCCCAGCCCTGTTGACACCCCTCCCAGCCCTATTGACACCCCTCCTAGCCCTACTGACACCCCTCCCAGCCCTACTGACACCCCTCCCAGCCCTACTGACACCCCCTCCCAGCCCCACTGACACCCCTCCCAGCCCTATTGACACCCCCTCCCAGCCCTATTGACACCCCTCCCAGCCCTATTGACACCCTCCCAGCCCTACTGACACCCCTCCCAGCCCTACTGACACCCCTCCCAGCCCTACTGACACCCTCCCAGCCCTACTGACACCCCTCCCAGCCCTATTGACACCCCCTCCCAGCCCCACTGACACCCCTCCCAGCCCTACTGACACCCCTCCCAGCCCTACTGACACCCCTCCCAGCCCCACTGACACCCCTCCCAGCCCTACTGACACCCCCTCCCAGCCCTACTGACACCCCTCCCAGCCCTACTGACACCCCTCCCAGCCCTATTGACACCCCTCCCAGCCCCACTGACACCCCTCCCAGCCCTACTGACACCCCTCCCAGCCCTACTGACACCCCTCCCAGCCCTACTGACACCCCTCCCAGCCCCACTGACACCCCTCCCAGCCCTACTGACACCCCTCCCAGCCCTACTGACACCCCTCCCAGCCCTATTGACACCCCTCCCAGCCCTTTTGACACCCCCTCCCAGCCCTACTGACACCCCTCCCAGCCCTATTGACACCCCCTCCCAGCCCCCCGACCTTCCTCCCAGCCCTACTGACACCCCTCCCAGCCCTATTGACACCCCTCCCAGCCCTATTGACACCCCTCCCAGCCCCACTGACACCCCTCCCAGCCCTAGCGACACCCCTCCCAGCCCTATTGACTCCCCTCCCAGCCCTATTGACACCCCTCCCAGCCCTATTGACACCCCTCCCAGCCCTACTGACACCCCTCCCAGCCCCACTGACACCCCTCCCAGCCCTATTGACACCCCTCCCAGCCCTATTGACACCCCTCCCAGCCCTATTGACACCCCTCCCAGCCCTATTGACACCCCTCCCAGCCCTACTGACACCCCTCCCAGCCCTATTGACACCCCTCCCAGCCCCCCCGACCTTCCTCCCAGCCCTACTGACACCCCTCCCAGGCCTACTGACACCCCTCCCAGCCCTGTTGACACCCCTCCCAGGCCTACTGACACCCCTCCCAGCCCTGTTGACACCCCCTCCCAGCCCTACTGACACCCCTCCCAGCCCTACTGACACCCCTCCCAGCCCTACTGACACCCCTCCCAGCCCTACTGACACCCCTCCCAGCCCTATTGACACCCCTCCCAGCCCTATTGACACCCCTCCCAGCCCTACTGACACCCCTCCCAGCCCTACTGACACCTCTCCCAGCCCTACTGACACCCCTCCCAGCCCTACTGACACCCCTCCCAGCCCTATTGACACCCCTCCCAGCCCCACCGACACCCCTCCCAGCCCTACTGACACCCCTCCCAGCCCTATTGACACCCTTCCCAGCCCTATTGACACCCCTCCCAGCCCTACTGACACCCCTCCCAGCCCTATTGACACCCCTCCCAGCCCTACTGACACCCCTCCCAGCCATACTGACACCCCCTGTGCCTTAAGGCTTAGACACACCAATAGTGGTTTCCGGGTTGAGAGTACCAGGCACCTCTGAACAGAGTGCCGGCCTTAACTTGCAAACCGATTTCACATGTAGAATCGTGTGACAATGTAGGCAGTCAAATGTCCACCAGCGGGTGGTCCCTAAAACACAAACGGTAGATCAACATGTTCCATTGGTTCTGGGTCCATTCCCCAAGTCAGATCCCCCACTGGGTCCATGTTGTAGATATTATGTGATATGGTAGTTGGAGTCTAACTATAGATGCAGGCTAACTATAGATGCAGGCTAACTACAGATGCAGGCTAACTACAGATGCAGGCTAACTACAGATGCAGGCTAACTACAGATGCAGGCTAACTACAGATGCAGGCTAACTATAGAAGCAGGCTAACTATAGATGCAGGCTAACTATAGATGCAGGCTAACTACAGGTGCAGGCTAACTGCAGATGCAGGATAACTGCAGATGCAGGCTAACTACAGATGCAGGCTAACTACAGATGCAGGCTAACTATAGATGCAGGCTAACTACAGATGCAGGCTAACTACAGATGCAGGCTAACTATAGATGCAGGCTAACTACAGATGCAGGCTAACTATAGATGCAGTCTAACTACAGATGCAGGTTTGCAGTAGGTGTACTGTAGTAGTAGTAGACGCTGGCACGTCTCAAATCATACCCTATCCCCTACATTGTGCACTACTTTTGAACAGAGGGTAGTGCACAGGGAGTGAGCTGGTTTTGTAAGGAGTATGGTCGCATCCAAAATGGCACCCTATTCCCTATGAAGTGGCACCCTATTCCCTATAAAATGGCACCCTATTCCCTATGAAGTGGCACCCTATTCCCTATAAAATGGCACCCTATTCCCTATAAAATGGCACCCTATTCCCTATAAAATGGCACCCTATTCCCTATAAAATGGCACCCTATTCCCTATGAAGTGGCACCCTATTCCCTATAAAATGGCACCCTATTCCCTATGAAGTGGCACCCTATTCCCTATAAAATGGCACCCTATTCCCTATGAAGTGTTACCCTATTCCCTATGAAATGGCACCCTATTCCCTATAAAATGGCACCCTATTCCCTATAAAATGGCACCCTATTCCCTATAAAATGGCACCCTATTCCCTATGAAGTGGCACCCTATTCCCTATAAAATGGCACCCTATTCCCTATAAAATGGCACCCTATTCCCTATGAAGTGGCACCCTATTCCCTATAAAATGGCACCCTATTCCCTATGAAGTGGCACCCTATTCCCTATAAAATGGCACCCTATTCCCTATGAAATGGCACCCTATTCCCTATGAAATGGCACCCTATTCCCTATGAAGTGGCACCCTATTCCCTATGAAATGGCACCCTATTCCCTATGAAATGGCACCCTATTCCCTATGAAGTGGCACCCTATTCCCTATGAAATGGCACCCTATTCCCTATGAAATGGCACCCTATTCCCTATGAAGTGGCACCCTATTCCCTATGAAATGGCACCCTATTCCCTATGAAGTGGCACCCTATTCCCTATAAAATGGCACCCTATTCCCTATGAAGTGGCACCCTATTCCCTATGAAATGGCACCCTATTCCCTATGAAGTGCACTTGTTACACTAGCCGTAGAGCCCTGCTCTGAATCTGTAAGTGGCTCTGGATGAGAGCTTCCGCTAACAGACCCATAGTCGTCATGACAACGCTGTTCCAGAGCCAGCACACTCTGTTCAGGTGCCTTTCTTCTTTTCTACCGCAAAACAAACATATCAAACAACCAATCTGTGGCCAGAAGCAACGTTTTTTAACAATACCAAACCTGCCCATCAACTAGATTCCTGTACATAATACTGTAAGGTTTTAGAAGACTTCTTTAGAGGTGGATGTGTTGTTCTACGGTCCTGCAAGGAGCACTAGTGATCTGGCTGTTGTCTGGCTGCCGCATTCCAGATGCATTACATCAACCAATCGTTACCTGCTATGTCATAGACGGAGCAGTCGGGCATCAGATTGCTATATAACATGATGTGGTTTAGCTGATATGTTAAACACCTATCCAGGCGTTGTGAGATTTGGTCATGTGGTCAGTCTGAATGTCACGTTCGTTTAAAGACGGGTCGGACCAAGGCGCAGCGTGATATGCGTACATGTTTATTTACGATAAACACACGACAAAACAACAAAGGTAACGGAACGTGAAGTCCGAAGGTACAACACAACAAACCTTACACGGAACAAGAACCCACAACTAGACAGTGCCAAAAGGCTGCCTAAGTATGATTCCCAATCAGAGACAACGAGCGACAGCTGCCTCTGATTGGGAACCACACCGGCCAACATAGAAATACAAATCTATAATATTCACACCCTGACCAAACTAGCTAGAGTTCTGTAGGCCAGGGCGTGACACTGAAACATGGCCATTATGACCGCTAGCCCAAGCCAGGTCACTAAACTCCTCCCTGTGAAGGAGAACAAAGTATTTTTGTAATGTATCTTATTCCCTAAAGACCTGTTACAGTCCCGCTGTATGTGATTGTGTGTTAATGTATTTTATTTTAATGTCTGATGTAATTTGGGTTCTGATGGTTTTCCGAGCCGCTCAGAAAGATAGATGTTCTGTTCAACTAATAAACTTTTAAAAGTTTTACCCAGTTCTTCCTGTCTCGCTACTTCCTTTGCGTTCCTTTCCAAACTGTTTTACCAGAATGAAACTCTACATCATCAGAAGACAAACACAAACACACAGTCTTGTATAACTAACCTTGTGGGGGGACACAATTCAGTCCCATTCAAAATCCTATTTTCCCTAACCCTAAACCTTAACCTAACCTCAACCCGAAACCCTAGCTCCTAACCCTAAAACTAACCCTAGCTCCTAACCCTTAAACTAACCCTAGCTCCTAACCCTAAAACTAACCCTAGCTCCTAACCCTAAAACTAACCCTAGCTCCTAACCCTAAAACTAACCCTAGCTCCTAATCCTAAAACTAACCCTAGCTCCTAAACCTAATTCTAACCCTAGCTCCTAACCCTAAAACTAACCCTAGCTCCTAAACCTAAAACTAACCCTAGCTCCTAACCCTAATTCTAACCCTAGCTCCTAACCCTAAAACTAATCCTAGCTCCTAACCCTAAAACTAACCCTAGCTCCTAACCCTAAAACTAACCCTAACACTAAATGTAACGTTGTCCTTAAACTGCCTAGAAATAGCATTTGACCTTGTGGGGACTAACAAAATGTCCCCAGTTGGTCAAATGTGTGTTTGTTTACTACTTGTGGGGACATCTGGTATATTTAAACACATCCACCATATCAATCAGTTCTCATGATAGTCAGGCATTACTATTAGTAATCTGGGTAGAAGTAGCCTTCTGTGATCGACCATACTATAGAGAGACTACGGTTAGAGCAGCTGACGGTTAGAGCATTCAGTCAGCAGGGTCAGCGGGTTAGGACCAGTCAGTCAGCAGGGTTAGTGTGTTAGGACCAGTCAGTCAGCAGGGTTAGTGTGTTAGGAGGACCAGTCAGTCAGTAGGGTTAGTGTGTTAGGACCAGTCAGTCAGTAGGGTTAGTGTGTTAGGACCAGTCAGTAAGCAGGATTACCGTGTTACGACCAGTCAGTCAGACGGTCAGTAGGGTTAGTGTGTTAGGACCAGTCAGTCAGTTGGGTTAGTGTGTTAGGACCAGTCAGTCAGCAGGGTTAGTGTGTTAGGAGGACCAGTCAGTCAGTAGGGTTAGTGTGTTAGGACCAGTCAGTCAGTAGGGTTAGTGTGTTAGGACCAGTCAGTCAGCAGGGTTAGTGTGTTAGGAGGACCAGTCAGTCAGTAGGGTTAGTGTGTTAGGACCAGTCAGTCAGTAGGGTTAGTGTGTTAGGACCAGTCAGTCAGCAGGGTTAGTGTGTTAGGACCAGTCAGTCAGCAGGGTTAGTGTGTTAGGACCAGTCAGTCAGCAGGGTTAGTGTGTTAGGAGGACCAGTAAGTCAGCAGGGTTAGTGTGTTAGGACCAGTCAGTCAGCAGGGTTAGTGTGTTAGGACCAGTCAGTCAGCAGGTTTAGTGTGTTAGGAAGACCAGTCAGTCAGTAGGGTTAGTGTGTTAGGAGGACCAGTCAGTCAGTAGGGTTAGTGTGTTAGGACCAGTCAGTCAGCAGGGTTAGTGTGTTAGGACCAGTCAGTCAGCAGGGTTAGTGTGTTAGGAGGACCAGTCAGTCAGCAGGGTTAGTGTGTTAGGACCAGTCAGTCAGCAGGTTTAGTGTGTTAGGAAGACCAGTCAGTCAGTAGGGTTAGTGTGTTAGGAGGACCAGTCAGTCAGTAGGGTTAGTGTGTTAGGACCAGTCAGTCAGCAGGGTTAGTGTGTTAGGACCAGTCAGTCAGCAGGGTTAGTGTGTTAGGAGGACCAGTCAGTCAGCAGGGTTAGTGTGTTAGGAGGACCAGTCAGTCAGTAGGGTTAGTGTGTTAGGACCAGTCAGTCAGCAGGGTTAGTGTGTTAGGAGGACCAGTCAGTCAGCAGGGTTAGTGTGTTAGGAGGCCCAGTCAGTCAGCAGGGTTAGTGTGTTAGGACCAGTCAGTAGGGTTAGTGTGTTAGGAGGACCAGTCAGTCAGCAGGGTTAGTGTGTTAGAACCAGTCAGTCTGTAGGGTTAGTGTGTTAGGACCAGTCAGTCAGTAGGGTTAGTGTGTTAGGAGGCCCAGTCAGTCAGTAGGGTTAGTGTGTTAGGAGGACCAGTCAGTCAGCAGGGTTAGTGTTTTAGGACCAGTCAGTCAGCAGGGTTAGTGTGTTAGGACCAGTCAGTCAGCAGGGTTAGTGTTTTAGGACCAGTCAGTCAGCAGGGTTAGTGTGTTAGGACCAGTCTGTCAGCAGGGTTAGTGTGTTAGGACCAGTCAGTCAGCAGGGTTAGTGTGTTAGGACCAGTCAGTCAGCAGGGTTAGTGTGTTAGGACCAGTCAGTCAGCAGGGTTAGTGTGTTAGGAGGACCAGTCAGTCAGCAGGGTTAGTGTTTTAGGACCAGTCAGTCAGCAGGGTTAGTGTGTTAGAACCAGTCAGTCTGTAGGGTTAGTGTGTTAGGAGGCCCAGTCAGTCAGTAGGGTTAGTGTGTTAGGAGGACCAGTCAGTCAGCAGGGTTAGTGTGTTAGGACCAGTCAGTCAGTAGGGTTAGTGTGTTAGGAGGACCAGTCAGTCAGCAGGGTTAGTGGGTTAGAACCAGTCAGTCAGTAGGGTTAGTGTGTTAGGAGGACCAGTCAGTCAGCAGGGTTAGTGTGTTAGGAGGACCAGTCAGTCAGCAGGGTTAGTGTGTTAGGAGGACCAGTCAGTCAGCAGGGTTAGTGTGTTAGGAGGACCAGTCAGTCAGCAGGGTTAGTGTGTTAGGACCAGTCAGTCAGCAGGGTTAGTGTATTAGGACGAGTCAGTCAGCAGGGTTAGTGTGTTAGGAGGACTAGTCAGTCAGTAGGGTTAGTGTGTTAGGAGGACCAGTCAGTCAGTAGGGTTAGTGTGTTAGGACCAGTCAGTCAGCAGGGTTAGTGTGTTAGGAGCACCAGTCAGTATGGTTAGTGTGTGTGGACCAGTCAGTCAGTAGGGTTAGTGTGTTAGGACCAGTCAGTCAGCAGGGTTAGTGTGTTAGAACCAGTCAGTCAGCAGGGTTAGTGTTTTAGGACCAGTCAGTCAGTAGGGTTAGTGTGTTAGGAGGACCAGTCAGTCAGTAGGGTTAGTGTGTTAGGACCAGTCAGTCAGCAGGGTTAGTGTGTTAGGAGGACCAGTCAGTCAGCAGGGTTAGTGTGTTAGGACCAGTCAGTCAGCAGGGTTAGTGTGTTAGGAGGACCAGTCAGTCAACAGGGTTAGTGTGTTAGGAGGACCAGTCAGTCAGCAGGGTTAGTGTGTTAGGAGGACCAGTCAGTCAGCAGGGTTAGTGTTTTAGGACCAGTCAGTCAGCAGGGTTAGTGTGTTAGGAGGACCAGTCAGTCAGTAGGGTTAGTGTGTTAGGACCAGTCAGTCAGCAGGGTTAGTGTGTTAGGAGGACCAGTCAGTCAACAGGGTTAGTGTGTTAGGAGGCCCAATCAGTCAACAGGGTTAGTGTGTTAGGAGGACCAGTCAGTCAGCAGGGTTAGTGTGTTAGGACCAGTCAGTCAGTAGGGTTAGTGTGTTAGGAGGACCAGTCAGTCAGTAGGGTTAGTGTGTTAGGAGGACCAGTCAGTCAGTAGGGTTAGTGTTTTAGGACCAGTCTGTCAGCAGGGTTAGTGTGTTAGGCCCAGTCAGTAGGGTTAGTGTTTTAGGACCAGTCAGTCAGCAGGGTTAGTGTGTTAGGAGGACCAGTCAGTCAGCAGGGTTAGTGTTTTAGGACCAGTCAGTCAGCAGGGTTAGTGTATTAGGACCAGTCAGTCAGCAGGGTTAGTGTGTTAGGAGGACCAGTCTGTCAGCAGGGTTAGTGTGTTAGGAGGACCAGTCAGTCAGTAGGGTTAGTGTGTTAGGACCAGTCAGTCAGCAGGGTTAGTGTGTTAGGAGGACCAGTCAGTCAGCAGGGTTAGTGTGTTAGGATCAGTCAGTCTGTAGGGTTAGTGTGTTAGGAGGACCAGTCAGTCAGTAGGGTTAGTGTGTTAGGAGGACCAGTCAGTCAGTAGGGTTAGTGTTTTAGGACCAGTCAGTCAGCAGGGTTAGTGTATTAGGACCAGTCAGTCAGTAGGGTTAGTGTGTTAGGAGGACCAGTCAGTCAGTAGGGTTAGTGTGTTAGGAGGATCAGTCAGTCAGTAGGGTTAGTGTGTTAGGAGGACCAGTCAGTCAGTAGGGTTAGTGTATTAGGACCAGTCAGTCAGTAGGGTTAGTGTGTTAGGAGGACCAGTCAGTCAGTAGAGTTAGTGTTTTAGGACCAGTCAGTCAGCAGGGTTAGTGTATTAGGACCAGTCAGTCAGTAGGGTTAGTGTGTTAGGGGGACCAGTCAGTCAGCAGGGTTAGTGTGTTAGGACCAGTCAGTCAGCAGGGTTAGTGTGTTAATAATAATAATAATACTATGCCATTTAGCAGACGCTTTTATCCAAAGCGACTTACAGTCGTGCGTGCATACATTTTTTGTGTATGGGTGGTCCCGGGGATCGAACCCACTACCTTGGCGTTACAAGCGCCGTGCTCTACCAGCTGAGCTACAGAGGACCACGTTCGGAGGTGACCACGTGTTAGGAGGACCAGTCAGTCAACAGGGTTAGTGTGTTAGGAGGACCAGTCAGTCAGTAGGGTTAGTGTGTTAGGACCAGTCAGTCAGCAGGGTTAGTGTGTTAGGACCAGTCTGTCAGCAGGGTTAGTGTGTTAGGACCAGTCTGTCAGCAGGGTTAGTGTTTTAGGACCAGTCAGTCAGCAGGGTTAGTGTGTTAGGAGGACCAGTCAGTCAGTAGGGTTAGTGTGTTAGGAGGACCAGTCAGTCAGTAGGGTTAGTGTGTTAGGACCAGTCAGTCAGCAGGGTTAGTGTGTTAGAACCAGTCAGTCAGCAGGGTTAGTGTGTTAGAACCAGTCAGTCAGCAGGGTTAGTGTTTTAGGACCAGTCAGTCAGTAGGGTTAGTGTGTTAGGACCAGTCAGTCAGCAGGGTTAGTGTGTTAGGACCAGTCAGTCAGCAGGGTTAGTGTGTTAGGAGGACCAGTAAGTCAGTAGGGTTAGTGTGTTAGGACCAGTCAGTCAGCAGGGTTAGTGTGTTAGGAGGACCAGTCAGTCAGCAGGGTTAGTGTGTTAGGACCAGTCAGTCAGCAGGGTTAGTGTGTTAGGAGGACCAGTCAGTCAACAGGGTTAGTGTGTTAGGAGGACCAGTCAGTCAGCAGGGTTAGTGTGTTAGGAGGACCAGTCAGTCAACAGGGTTAGTGTGTTAGGAGGACCAGTCAGTCAGCAGGGTTAGTGTGTTTGGACCAGTCAGTCAGCAGGTTTAGTGTGTTAGGAGGACCAGTCAGTCAGCAGGGTTAGTGTGTTAGGAGGACCAGTCAGTCAGCAGGGTTAGTGTGTTAGGAGGACCAGTCAGTCAGTAGGGTTAGTGTGTTAGGACCAGTCAGTCAGCAGGGTTAGTGTGTTAGGAGGACCAGTCAGTCAACAGGGTTAGTGTGTTAGGAGGCCCAGTCAGTCAGCAGGGTTAGTGTATTAGGACCAGTCAGTCAGCAGGGTTAGTGTGTTAGGAGGACCAGTCAGTCAGCAGGGTTAGTGTTTTAGGACCAGTCAGTCAGCAGGGTTAGTGTATTAGGAGGACCAGTCAGTCAGTAGGGTTAGTGTGTTAGGAGGCCCAGTCAGTCAGTAGGGTTAGTGTGTTAGGCCCAGTCAGTCAGTAGGGTTAGTGTATTAGGAGGACCAGTCAGTCAGTAGGGTTAGTGTATTAGGAGGCCCAGTCAGTCAGCAGGGTTAGTGTATTAGGAGGACCAGTCAGTCAGTAGGGTTAGTGTGTTAGGAGGCCCAGTCAGTCAGTAGGGTTAGTGTGTTAGGCCCAGTCAGTCAGTAGGGTTAGTGTTTTAGGACCAGTCAGTCAGCAGGGTTAGTGTGTTAGGAGGACCAGTCAGTCAGCAGGGTTAGTGTTTTAGGACCAGTCAGTCAGCAGGGTTAGTGTATTAGGAGGACCAGTCAGTCAGTAGGGTTAGTGTGTTAGGAGGACCAGTCAGTCAGCAGGGTTAGTGTGTTAGGAGGACCAGTCAGTCAGTAGGGTTAGTGTGTTAGGACAAGTCAGTCAGCAGGGTTAGTGTGTTAGGAGGACCAGTCAGTCAGTAGGGTTAGTGTGTTAGGACCAGTCAGTCAGCAGGGTTAGTGTGTTAGGAGGACCAGTCAGTCAGTAGGGTTAGTGTGTTAGGACCAGTCAGTCAGCAGGGTTAGTGTGTTAGGACCAGTCAGTCAGCAGGGTTAGTGTGTTAGGAGGACCAGTCAGTCAGTCAGTAGGGTTAGTGTGTTAGGAGGACCAGTCAGTCAGTAGGGTTAGTGTGTTAGGAGGACCAGTCAGTCAGCAGGGTTAGTGTGTTAGGACCAGTCAGTCTGTAGGGTTAGTGTGTTAGGAGGACCAGTCAGTCAGTAGGGTTAGTGTATTAGGAGGACCAGTCAGTCAGCAGGGTTAGTGTGTTAGGAGGACCAGTCAGTCAGTAGGGTTAGTGTGTTAGGAGGACCAGTCAGTCAGTAGGGTTAGTGTTTTAGGACCAGTCAGTCAGCAGGGTTAGTGTGTTAGGACCAGTCTGTCAGTAGGGTTAGTGTGTTAGGAGGACCAGTCAGTCAGTAGGGTTAGTGTATTAGGACCAGTCAGTCAGCAGGGTTAGTGTGTTAGGAGGACCAGTCAGTCAGTAGGGTTAGTGTGTTAGGAGGACCAGTCAGTCAGCAGGGTTAGTGTGTTAGGAGGACCAGTCAGTCAGTAGGGTTAGTGTATTAGGACCAGTCAGTCAGCAGGGTTAGTGTGTTAGGAGGACCAGTCAGTCAGTAGGGTTAGTGTGTTAGGAGGACCAGTCAGTCAGCAGGGTTAGTGTGTTAGGAGGACCAGTCAGTCAGTAGGGTTAGTGTGTTAGGAGGACCAGTCAGTCAGTAGGGTTAGTGTTTTAGGACCAGTCAGTCAGCAGGGTTAGTGTGTTAGGACCAGTCTGTCAGTAGGGTTAGTGTGTTAGGACCAGTCAGTCAGCAGGGTTAGTGTGTTAGGAGGACCAGTCAGTCAGCAGGGTTAGTGTGTTAGGAGGACCAGTCAGTCAGTAGGGTTAGTGTGTTAGGACCAGTCAGTCAGCAGGGTTAGTGTGTTAGGAGGACCAGTCAGTCAGTAGGGTTAGTGTGTTAGGAGGACCAGTCAGTCAGCAGGGTTAGTGTGTTAGGATCAGTCAGTCAGTAGGGTTAGTGTGTTAGGACCAGTCAGTCAGCAGGGTTAGTGTGTTAGGACCAGTCAGTCAGCAGGGTTAGTGTGTTAGGAGGACCAGTCAGTCAGTAGGGTTAGTGTGTTAGGAGGACCAGTCAGTCAGTAGGGTTAGTGTGTTAGGAGGACCAGTCAGTCAGTAGGGTTAGTGTGTTAGGACCAGTCAGTCAGCAGGGTTAGTGTGTTAGGACCAGTCAGTCAGCAGGGTTAGTGTGTTAGGACCAGTCTGTCAGCAGGGTTAGTGTGTTAGGAGGACCAGTCAGTCAGCAGGGTTAGTGTTTTAGGACCAGTCTGTCAGCAGGGTTAGTGTATTAGGACCAGTCAGTCAGCAGGGTTAGTGTGTTAGGACCAGTCAGTCAGTAGGGTTAGTGTGTTAGGACCAGTCAGTCAGCAGGGTTAGTGTGTTAGGAGGACCAGTCAGTCAGTAGGGTTAGTGTTTTAGGACCAGTCAGTCAGCAGGGTTAGTGTGTTAGGACCAGTCAGTCAGTAGGGTTAGTGTGTTAGGAGGACCAGTCAGTCAGTAGGGTTAGTGTGTTAGGACCAGTCAGTCATTAGGGTTAGTGTGTTAGAACCAGTCAGTCAGCAGGGTTAGTGTGTTAGGAGGACCAGTCAGTCAGTAGGGTTAGTGTGTTAGGAGGACCAGTCAGTCAGCAGGGTTAGTGTGTTAGGAGGACCAGTCAGTCAGCAGGGTTAGTGTGTTAGAACCAGTCAGTCTGTAGGGTTAGTGTGTTAGGAGGACCAGTCAGTCAGCAGGGTTAGTGTGTTAGGAGGACCAGTCAGTCAGCAGGGTTAGTGTGTTAGGAGGACCAGTCAGTCAGCAGGGTTAGTGGGTTAGGACCAGTCAGTCAGCAGGGTTAGTGTGTTAGGAGGACCAGTCAGTCAGCAGGGTTAGTGTGTTAGGAGGACCAGTCAGTCAGCAGGGTTAGTGTTTTAGGACCAGTCAGTCAGCAGGGTTAGTGTGTTAGGACCAGTCAGTCAGCAGGGTTAGTTTGTTAGGAGGGCCAGTCAGTCAGCAGGGTTAGTGTGTTAGGAGGACCAGTCAGTCAGCAGGGTTAGTGTGTTAGGAGGACCAGTCAGTCAGCAGGGTTAGTGTGTTAGGAGGACCAGTCAGTCAGCAGGGTTAGTGTGTTTGGACCAGTCAGTCAGTCAGCAGGGTTAGTGTGTTAGGACCAGTCAATCAGTAGGGTTAGTGTGTTAGGACCAGTCAGTCAGTAGGGTTAGTGTGTTTGGACCAGTCAGTCAGTCAGCAGGGTTAGTGTGTTAGGACCAGTCAATCAGTAGGGTTAGTGTGTTAGGACCAGTCAGTCAGTAGGGTTAGTGTGTTAGGAGGACCGTCGTCACGTAGGGTTAGTGTGTTAGGACCAGTCAGTCAGTAGGGTTAGTGTGTTAGGACCAGTCAATCAGTAGGGTTAGTGTGTTAGGAGGACCAGTCAGTCAGTAGGGTTAGTGTGTTAGGACCAGTCAGTCAGTAGGGTTAGTGTGTTAGGACCAGTCAGTCAGCAGGGTTAGTGTGTTAGGAGGACCAGTCAGTCAGCAGGGTTAGTGTATTAGGACCAGTCAGTCAGCAGGGTTAGTGTGTTAGGAGGACCAGTCAGTCAGCAGGGTTAGTGTGTTAGAACCAGTCAGTCAGCAGGGTTAGTGTGTTAGGACCAGTCAGTCAGCAGGGTTAGTGTATTAGGACCAGTCAGTCAGTAGGGTTAGTGTGTTAGGAGGACCAGTCAGTCAGCAGGGTTAGTGTGTTAGGAGGACCAGTCTGTCAGCAGGGTTAGTGTGTTAGGAGGACCAGTCAGTCAGCAGGGTTAGTGTGTTAGGAGGACCAGTCAGTCAGCAGGGTTAGTGTGTTAGGACCAGTCAGTCAGTAGGGTTAGTGTGTTAGGAGGACCAGTCAGTCAGTAGGGTTAGTGTGTTAGGAGGACCAGTCAGTCAGCAGGGTTAGTGTGTTAGGACCAGTCAGTCAGTAGGGTTAGTGTTTTAGGAGGACCAGTCAGTAGGGTTAGTGTGTTAGGAGGACCAGTCAGTCAGCAGGGTTAGTGTGTTAGGACCAGTCAGTCAGTAGGGTTAGTGTGTTAGGAGGAACAGTCAGTCAGCAGGGTTAATGTGTTAGGACCAGTCAGTCAGTAGGGTTAGTGTGTTAGGAGGAACAGTCAGTCAGCAGGGTTAGTGTGTTAGGACCAGTCATTCCACCCCGAAGAGCACGGCCTAGACGCCGGTTTCCGCCTGACGGGCTTCTCAGATCTGAAGGGATGAGGGTGTAAGGTCCTGCAGGAGGCTCTGCTCAAACTCCTGGCGGGACTGGAGCCCCACTGGCCGGGGGAAGCCGGGGACCAAGGCTCCGAATTCGGACAACTCGCTCCCAACACCCCCGCAGGTTCACGGCTAGGTAGGGTTATTTAACACCCCCACAGGTTCCCGGCTAGGTAGGGTTATTTAACACCCCCACAGGTTCCCGGCTAGGTAGGGTTATTTAACACCCCCACAGGTTCCCGGCTAGGTAGGGTTATTTAACACCCCCGCAGGTTCCCGGCTAGGTAGGGTTATTTAACACCCCCGCAGGTTCCCGGCTAGGTAGGGTTATTTAACTCGGTACAGTAGCCAACTAGCTTTTTAACGTATATCATTTCGTTCTAGCTACGTTTGTACGTGTACTTGCTACATTGGCAAGCTAGCTAATGTAGCTAGATTTTTTATTAGCTAACTAACGTTCATTGGCTAAGATAGCCATGCAGACATAATTAAAAAAAATTGTTGTTGACATTTTAGTCATTTAGCAGACGCTCTTATCCAGAGCGACTTACAGTTCGTGAGTGCATACATTTTCATACTGGTCCCCCGTGGGAAACGACCCCACAACCCTGGCGTTGCAAGCGCCATGCTCTACCAACTGAGCTACAGGGGGGCCAATGGCTTGCTATGAGGATCACTATGGAAATACTTTTTTAAACATGCTTGTGTCATACTCGATGATTTTAATGGCATGCATCCACGTGGTTGAATTGTGTTTAAAATGGCCAAATAAATCAAATATAAAAATGTCCCTTCTCTTGCTAGCCAGTCAGCTAACAGTACTGGATCTGCAATTAGCGTGTATGCTAGCTGAAGTTAGCTAGGCTTGTCAGTGCCTTCTATTTCAGCATCTCTGCTGCAGGGCTTGCCTGGAAACCCGACGTTGAATTGCTTGCATTAAATTCTATGTCGGGCAGAAATTAGCGTTTGAGTCAGGAAAGTTTCCTCTCACGACCTCTACAAGCCAGAATGTTGAATAAAATGTTTGTTTTTTAACGTACCTTACCGGTTGTCCATGCAGTTGGGCCTTCTGTAATTATACACAGGGAAGTATAATGACTAATTACATCAACTTTTCTAAGCGGCGGTAAAGTCAGTGCATTCAGATTTCTATCGCCTGAAGTATGCGCAGAACCATGTGATAGAAATCTGAATGCACTACCAGCGCTTTGAAAAGTTGATGTATTTATGCTTTCCTGTGGATATATTGACTCGCATTACTACAGCCAAAAGCACAGAAAACCGGTAAAGGAAGTTAAAATGTGGTTGTATTAAACATTCTGGCTTGTAGAGGTGGTGAGAGGAAACTTTCCTGATGCATATGCTCATTTCTGCACGATGTAGCATTCAATGCAATTCATCGACAGATTTCCAGGCAACTGCAAGGCCTTAAATAACCTTTCCAGTTGACTGTTTATCACTCAGTTGTAGATACCCAATGCTAGCTGCTGTTAGTAAATTAATAACGTTAGTTAGGTCCACACGGTTATAAAGGTGCCCAGGAATGATGCTGAAAGCTCCTTACTGAGAGGGGGTGTTGTCCCATTCATCATTCAATGAATCATTGCATACCAGGGGAGCTTGAACATTGCTAAACTCTGTGGGTGCTGTGTAGGTATGGGCATGGACTCCTGTGTGGTTCCTCTGAGACACGGAGGCCTCTCATTGGTCCAAACTACAGACTTCTTCTACCCTCTGGTGGAGGACCCCTACATGATGGTGAGTTCTAACCCCTGACCTTTAACCCCTCAACTTCAACCTCTAGTAGAGGACCCCTATACGATGGGGGAGTTTTATGCTTTTTGCTCTGTTACATCTCAATCCTCTCTCTCTCTCTCTTCCCCCATCTCTCTCTCCAGGGAAGGATAGCGTGCGCTAATGTCCTCAGTGATCTCTATGCTATGGGCATCACAGAGTGTGACAACATGCTGATGCTACCCAGTGTCAGCCATAAGATGTCTGAGAAGGTAGGTAACCTCATGCTCTCTGTGTGTGTAGTTGAAGTAGCTAGCAGGGTGACTGGTGGGGCTTCAGAACAAACGTGCTGTTAATTCATGAACCCACTCTATCTCCAATACGTCAGACTTGGACTGTTCCATGTCGAAGCAACCTGTCTGTAGCACGTGTGTGTAATTTTGTGTCGCGTCAGACGTGCATGTGTTCCTGGAGAGTCAGTCTAACCTGCAGAACTGGAAGCTAGTGCTGTGATGAAATGATAACCGTGGTGTGAGCGTAAGTTGGCCGTGATGAAATGATAACCGTGTGTGAGCTAGTTGGCGTGATGAAATGATAACCGTGTGTGGAGCTGAGTTACCCGTGATGAAATGATAACGTGTGTGTGAGCTAGTTGCCGTGATGAAATGATAACGTGTGTGAGCTAGTTGCGCCGTATGAAATGATAACCGTGTGTGAGCTAGCTGGTCCGTGATGAAATGATAACCGTGTGTGTGTGCTAGTTGGCCGTGATGAAATGATAACCGTGTGTGTGCTAGTTGGCCGTGATGAAATGATAACCGTGTGTGTGTATACGTAGTTGGCTGTGATGAATGATAACCGTGTGTGTGCTAGTTGGCCGTGATGAAATGATAACCGTGTGTGTGTGCTAGTTGGCTCGTGATGAAATGATAACCGTGTGTGTGTGTGGTGGCTCGTGATGAAATGATAACCGCGTGTGTGTGATGCCTCTGATGATCCGTGTTTCCGTGATGCGGCGGAGGGGGCGGGACTTCTGCGACTGGCGGCCAGACGGGTGGTCAACCCCTGATCATCGTAGGGGCGTGGCCTCGTTGCCTGCCAACCAAACGAGTTCATCATGTAAGACAGTGTGTTTTGAGGAGTGTGTGTTTTGAGGAGTGTGTGTTTTGAGGAGTGTGTGTTTTGAGGAGTGTGTGTTTTGAGGAGTGTGTGTTTTGCGTTAAGGGTTTCAGGGCTCAAAACTGCGACAAAACATTTGCATTTGGAACCCTTTGTTTTCGGGTGCCAGTGAATATTTGTTGTTGCTGGTCGCGTTAGATTAATACATTAATTTAAAAAACGATCTAGCAACATGATTTAGAGTTGGCAATCTAGCCAAGTGTTTTCCTACTTCCTCAGGTGGTGAATAATGTAGCCTATATGGTGAATAATTGCTTTTATAAACTTTGTTGCTTTATTCTTAACCAGAGCTTCTTGTTAACAGGCAGGCAGACGCAACTGCACTCAGAATGGCGTTTGGCTGCGTCCCAATACTCGGAGAATGATTAGCAATTCTGCAGACCGATGCTGAGAATGTATTCTGAAGAAAAATGAACAGGATGGACTACTGTGGTCTTCCGTGCAATAAGAGTTAAGGGGAAGAAACGTTTTGTGGCTCAAAACGTATTTCTGGAATTAGTTATTATGATGGTAAAAAATGGAATGTTAGTTAAGTGTAGTGGTTTCCATGCATATTCGCTTTTTTGATTGAGTTTGCGCCACCCATATTTTGTTAAAATCGACACTGTATGAGAAAGTGTGGGTGTGTAGGCCAGACAGTGCAGTACCAGGGGATGTGTTGGTCCTGACCGTGTCTGTGGGTGTGTAGGCCAGACAGTGCAGTACCAGGGGATGTGTTGGTCCTGACCCTGTCTGTGGGTGTGTAGGCCAGACAGTGCAGTACCAGGGGATGTGTTGGTCCTGACCGTGTCTGTGGGTGTGTAGGCCAGACAGTGCAGTACCAGGGATGTGTTGGTCTGACCGTGTCTGTGGGTGTGTAGGCCAGACAGTGCAGTACCAGGGGATGTGTTGGTCCTGACCCTGTCTGTGGGTGTGTAGGCCAGACAGTGCAGTACCAGGGGATGTGTTGGTCCTGACCGTGTCTGTGGGTGTGTAGGCCAGACAGTGCAGTACCAGGGGATGTGTTGGTCCTGACCGTGTCTGTGGGTGGTAGGCCAGACAGTGCAGTACCAGGGGATGTGTTGGTCCTGACCGTGTCTGTTGGGTGTGTAGGCCAGACAGTGCAGTACCAGGGGGATGTGTTGGTCTGACCGTGTCTGTGGGTGTGTAGGCCAGACAGTGCAGTACCAGGATGTGTTGGTCCTGACCGTGTCTGTGGGTGTGTAGGCCAGACAGTGCAGTACCAGGGATGTGTTGGTCCTGACCGTGTCCGTGGGTGTGTAGGCCAGACAGTGCAGTACCAGGGGATGTGTTGGTCCTGACCGTGTCTGTGGGTGTGTAGGCCAGACAGTGCAGTACCAGGGGATGTGTTGGTCCTGACCGTGTCCGTGGGTGTGTAGGCCAGACAGTGCAGTACCAGGGGATGTGTTGGTCCTGACCGTGTCCGTGGGTGTGTAGGCCAGACAGTGCAGTACCAGGGGATGTGTTGGTCCTGACCGTGTCTGTGGGTGTGTAGGCCAGACAGTGCAGTACCAGGGATGTTTGGTCCTGACCGTGTCCGTGGGTGTGTAGGCCAGACAGTGCAGTACCAGGGATGTGTTGGTCCTGTCTGTGGGTGTGTAGGCCAGACAGTGCAGTACCAGGGGATGTGTTGGTCCTGACCGTGTCTGTGGGTGTGTAGGCCAGACAGTGCAGTACCAGGGGATGTGTTGGTCCTGACCGTGTCTGTGGGTGTGTAGGCCAGACAGTGCAGTACCAGGGGATGTGTTGGTCCTGACCGTGTCTGTGGGTGTGTAGGCCAGACAGTGCAGTACCATGGGATGTGTTGGTCCTGACCGTGTCCGTGGGTGTGTAGGCCAGACAGTGCAGTACCAGGGGATGTGTTGGTCCTGACCGTGTCCGTGGGTGTGTAGGCCAGACAGTGCAGTACCAGGGGATGTGTTGGTCCTGTCTGTGGGTGTGTAGGCCAGACAGTGCAGTACCAGGGGATGTGTTGGTCCTGTCTGTGGGTGTGTAGGCCAGACAGTGCAGTACCAGGGGGATGTGTTGGTCCTGACCGTGTCTGTGGGTGTATGGGCCAGACAGTGCAGTACCAGGGGATGTGTTGGTCCTGACCGTGTCTGTGGGTGTGGAGGCCAGACAGTGCAGTACCAGGGATGTGTTGGTCCTGTCTGTGGGTGTGTAGGCCAGACAGTGCAGTACCAGGGGATGTGTTGGTCCCTGACCAAGCCTCTAGAAACCCAGGTAGCTGTCAACGCTCACCAGTGGCTGGACCAGGTATTGTCTCTTAATCTTGCGTTCTTCTCTGTCAGTCTCTCTCCATCCGTGTCTCTGTCCATCTTGTATCATTCTTGGCTCTCTCCTTGTCTTGGCTCGTTCTCTCGCTCCCTGTCTTGGCTCTCTCTCTAGCTATCCCTGTATTGGCTCTCTCTCCCTGTCTCTCTCTCCCTGTCTTGGCTCTCTCTCTCTCTCTTCCTGTCCTGGCTCTCTCTCTCCCCCTGTCTTGGCTCCCTCTCTCTTCCTGTCTTGGCTCTCTCTCTCCCCCTGTCTTGGCTCCCTCTCTCTTCCTGTCTTGGCTCTCTCCCTCTCGCTCTCCCTGTCTTGGCTCTCTCCCTCGCTCAGTCTTGTCTCTCTCTCTGTCTTGTCTCTCTCTCTGTCTTGTCTCTCTCTCCCTATGTCTCTGTCCCTCTGTCTCCATTTGTTCACATTCATTGTTTCATAACTTCATTGTGTGAATTGTTTGCGTTTGATTGTTAGTGTCTATCAATTCCCCATTACGTATATCACCAGTAGTACATTTACCGTTCATTCCAATAATTTCTAATTTACAATGTTTGTTACTTTTGGTTACGGTCATTTCTTTTAATGCATTCAATATTATTATTCCAGTCTTCCTGTTCTCATTGTCGGAGTGGACACATTGTTTTCAGAGTGCACAACCTATGCTACACTTGGGAGAAACAAGTTTTGGTGATTTAATTCAATTCACTGAGTTCTGTCAATTTAGTCATTGCCTTTTGTTTGGAGCGGTCCTGTCAATGTTGAGTAAGGACACGCAACGCTAATGTAGGCATATAAATGTGCACATTTGGGGATCTGATAGATTTGACTGATTGGCTTAACGCACCACCAGTAATGACCTGTGGAGCTTCTCATAGTAATCTTTCTTCACCTCAAACAGCAAACAAAGTCGTTTTTTACATCCATTGACAATTACAATAGTTCCTCAATGTAGTTGAAAAATCTTTCCAGCTCTCTTTCGATAACCAATCAGCGTAAAAGGGAAAAATGTCATGCTCTGATCCAGTTCAAACGTCATAAAATAGGCTTATCAGTGCTTGACTTGGACTGAAATAGGTTCCGGTACTCATTTTGGGTGCTGGTGCTGTTTATATTTAAGTGCAGAAGCTCCACAATACTTTTGAGCTAATATATATATATATAACTATAAGAGGAACAGAAGCGCAAGCAGTAGAACATTTGAGGTGCAGGTACTCAGCTCGGTGAGCTCCCTACCAAGTCAAGCATTGCTGCTTATCCCTTGCGCAAATTAGCCTACAGCTGTGTCTGTCCTGAGTGGGAAACTCTTGAGGGCCCCAGAATATTTTATACAATGTTGCAAGTTCACTAGCCAAGCTTCGGGCCGGACCAAGTTAATAGTTGATACAATGTTTCAAGTTCCTTGCATAGCCAATGTGATTTATATGATATTTATTTTGATCAGGATATTTTCTACCTGCAGGCTGCAATGTTTTTATTTGTTGGCTTTATAAGCTATTTCTACATAGTTGGCAATAGAAGTTACTTTTTAGGTTTGTATCATTTTCATTTAGATTTGGATAGAATTTTTGATTAACCACATGACAATGATTTTGAGATATGAAGTTGTTATTATAAATTAAACTTTCATGAAAATGTGCATATGAAAACCATAACTGTTAGGCAGATCGGTAGAAATGGTAAGATAAATTGTCATTCCAGGAAGGTTGCCGACTCGTCGTGTAGCCTATCACCTTCGGGAGAGTAACGGCAGAATCTGCCAGCAGGAGCGGGAGGAGAATAGTTGGGTCAGGTTAAGTTTTTTTTATTCTGGTTATCTAGATCTCTGGTGCCCTCTTGAGGCATCAAACCGTAGACCAGCTCAATGCATCTAGTTGATTTTATTAAAACACATAGGGTGTGTCTATATATGGAAAAATACACGTATATTTTTTTTCATATTGACAAGGCATCGTTCAGGAACATGTATTTTCCATAAAATGTATGTTCAATTTTTCATTGGGAAGGCAGTTAATGCACATATGGGTTTTTTATCAAGGCCAAACTCTTTAGCATGTGAAAACTCAATCCTAAATACTAATTTTTTGAAGTCATTTTTTCGATCTTTACTAACGACATGCCGCTGGCTTTGAGTAAAGCCAGTGTGTTCTATGTATAGATAACAAAACATTATACACGTTAGCTGCTACAGTGCATCCGAAAGTATTCAGACCCCTTGACTTTTTCCACATTTTGTTACGTTACAGCCTTATTCTGAAACAGATTAATAAAACATTTTACTCATCAATCTACACACATAGCCTATAATGACCAAGTGAAAACAGGTTTGTAGAATTTTTTTGCAAATTTTGTAAAAATAAAAAACAACCTTATTTATATAAGTTTTCAGACCCTTTGTTATGAGACTCGAAATTGAGCTCAGGTGCATCCTGTTTCCATTGATCATCCTTGAGATGTTTCTACAACTTGATTGGAGCCCATCTGTGGTAATTTCAATTGATTGGACATGATTAGAAAAGGCACACACCTGTCTATATAAAAGGTCCCACAGTTGACAGTGCATGTCAGAGCAAAAACCAAGCCATGAGGTCGAAGGAATTGTCCGTAGAGCTCCGAGACAGGATTGTGTCGAGGCACAGATCTGGGGAAGGGTACCAAAACATTTCTACAGCATTGAAGGTCCTCAAGAACACAGTGGCCTCCATCGTTCTTAAATGGAAGAAGTTTGGAACCACCAATACTCTTCCTAGGGCCTAGGTCAGGGATGTGACCAAGAACCCGATGGTCACTCTGACAGAGCTCTAGAGGTCCTCTGTGGAGATGGTTTGTCCTTCTGGAAGGTTCTCCCATCTCTGCAGCACTCCATCAATCAGGCCTTTATGGTAGAGTGGCTGACGGAAGCCCTCCTCAGTAAAAGGCACATGACATCTCGCATGGAGTTTGCCAAAAGGCATCTAAAGGACTCTGAACAGGGACTGGGTTGAAAATTAGCCGGCTGGCTAAAACCGGCACTTTACGAAACGTTGATTAATGTGCACTGTCCCTGTAAAAATAAACTCAAACTCAACTCAACTCAACATGAGAAACAAGATTCTCTGGGCTGATGAAACCAAGATTGAAGTCTTTGGCCTGAATGCACAGCGGTTACGTCTAGAGGAAACCTGGCACAATCCCTACGGTTAAGCATGGTGGTAGCAGCATCATGCTGTGGGATGTTTTTCAGCGGCAGGGGACTGTAAGACTAGTCAGGATCGAGGGAAAGATGAACGGAGAGAAGTACAGAGATCCTTGATGAAATCCTGCTCCAGAAGCACTCCAGGAGCGCTAATCCCCATTCCTCACTAATCCACAGCAGCTCTCCACCCCTGACTCGACCCCATTCCTCACTAATCCACAGCTCTCCACCCTGACCTCGACCCTCGTTCCTCTCCTAATCCACAGCTTCCACCCCTGACCTCGACCCCCATTCTCACTAATCCACAGCTCTCCACCCTGACCTCGACCCTCGTTCTCCCTAATCCACAGCTCTCACCCTGACCTCACCCCCATTCCTCACTATCCACAGCTCTACTCTGGCCTCGACCCCGTTTCCTCCCTAATCCACAGCTCTCTCACCCTGACCTCGACCCCATTCCTCACTGATGCACAGCTCTCACTCCTGACTCGACCCGTTCCTCCCTAATCCACAGCTCTCCACCCTGACCTCCCGTTCCTCACTGATCCACAGCTCTCCACCCCTGACTACTCCCATTCCTCACTGATCCACAGCTCCTCACCCTGACCTCGACCCTGTCCTCACTGATCCACAGCTCCCTCACCCTGACCTCGACCCCGTTCCTACTGATCCACAGCTCTCCACCCGACTCGACCCCATTCCTCCACTAATCCACAGCTCTCACCCATAATGTGACCTCCTCCCTGATCCACAGCTCTCCACCCCTGACCTCGACCCCATTCCTCACTAATCCACAGCTCTCACCCCCTTGACCTCGACCCCATTCCTCTCCCCTAATCCACAGTTTCACCTGACCCGACCCCCATTCCTCACTGATCCACAGCTTCACTCCACCTGACCTCGACCCCATTCCTCCCTAATCCACAGCTCTCTACCCCTGACCTCGACCCCCATTCCTCACTGATCTACATCACCCTGACCTCACCCCCGTTCCTCCCTAATTCCCACAGCTCTCCCTGACCTCACTTCCTCACTGATCCACGTCTCCCACCCTGACCTGACCCCATTCTCCTACATTACAGCTCTCCACCCATGTGACTACCCCGTTCCTCCCTGATCCACAGCTCTCACCTGACTCCCGACCCCATTCCTCCACTAATCCACAGCTCTCTCCACCTTGACCTCGACCCCATTCTCCCTAATCCACAGCTCTCCCACCCTGACTTCCGACCCCCATTCCTCACTGATCCACAGCTCTCCACCCCCGACTCGGCACCCCCTTCCTCCCTAATCCACAGTCACCTGACCGACTCGACATCCTCACTGATCCACAGCTAATCACCCTGACTCGACCCCGTTTCCTCCCTAATTCCACCAGCTCTCCCACCCTGACTCGCCCCCATTCCTCACAGATCTACAGAACTCTCCACCCTGACCTCGACCCCCCCGTCTTCTCTCCCTGATCCACAGCTCTCCTACCCTGACCTCGACCCATTCCTCCACTAATCCACAGCTCTCCTGACTCGACCCCCGTGCTCTCACGATCCACAGCTCTCCCACCCCGACCAACCTCGGCCCGTTCCTCACTGATCCACAGCTCTCCACCCTGACCTCGACTCCCCCCCATTCCTCACTAATCCACAGCTCTCCACCCATAATGTGACCTCAACCCCCATTCCTCACTGATCCACAGCTCTCACCCTGACCTCGACCCCCATTCCTCCCTAATCCACAGCTCTCCCACACCTGACCTCGACCCCATTCCTCACTAATCCACAGCTCTCCACCCTGACCCGACCCGCCCTCACTGATCCACAGCTCTCCCAAACCCCCTGACCTCGACCCCGTTCCTCCTAATCCATAGCTCTCACCTCGACCTCGACCCCCATTCCCTCACTGATCATCAGCTCACCGACTCTGACCTCCGTATTCTCACTGATCCACAGCTCTCCACCTACCTCGACCCCCGTTCTCACTGATCCACAGCTCTCACCCTGACCTCGGCCCGTTCCTCACTGATCCCACAGCCTCCTCCACCTGACCTGAACCCTCCCTCACTGATCCACAGCTCTACACCCTGACAACGCCCCCATTCCTCACCTAATACAGCTCTCCACCCATAATGTGACTCCGATTCCTCCCTCATTCACAGCTCTCCCACCTGACCTCCACCCCCATTCCTCCTAATCCACAGCTCTCCCACCCTGACCCCGACCCCATTCCTCCCTAATCCACAGTCTCACCACCCCTGACCTCGACCCCCATTCCCTAATCCACAGCTCTCCCACCCTGACCTAGACCCCCATTCCTCCCTAATCCACAGCTCTCACACCTGACTCGACTCCCATTCTCACTGGATCCACAGCTCATCACTCCTGACTCGACCCGTTCCTCCCTATTCCCACAGCTTCCAACCCTGACTCGACTCCCCATTCTCACAGATCCACAGCTTCACCCCCACCTCGACCCCCGTTCCTTGATCAGCTCTCCACCCTGATCGACTCCAATCTCTCACTTACTTAATTCACAGCTTCACCACTCCTGACTCGACGCCTTTTCCCTTAATCTCATACAGTTTCCACCCCGACTCGACCCCCGCTCTCACTGATCCAAAGTTTTCCACTGACCCCGACTTCTCTCACTGAGCTCCACAGCTCCCCACCCTGACCTCGACTCCCCGTTTCACTTGATCCACAGCTCTCCACCCTGACCTCCACCCCTCGCTCTCACTGATCCACAGCTTCCACTCTGACTCTCGACCCTCCCCGCTTCCTTTACTGGGATCCACAGCTCTCCACCCCTGACTCGACTCCCCTCTCACTGGTCTACCACAGCCCTCCACCCTGACCGACTCCCGTCTCACTCTCGATCCACAGCCCTCCACCCGACCTCGGACCCCCCATTCTCTACTAATCCACAGCTCTCCACCCCTGACTTCGACTCCCCATTCCTCCCCTAATCCACAGCTGTCCACTCCTGACCTCGACTCTCCCATTCCTCCCCAATCCACAGCTTCACCCTGACTCTGACCCTCATTCTCTCACCTAATCTCACAGCTCTCCACCCCTGACTCTCGACCCCATTCCTCCCCTTAATCCACAGCTCACTCCTGACCTCGACCCCCATTCCCTCACTGGATCCACAGCTTATCACTCCTGACTCGACTCCCCTTTCTCCTATTTCTACAGCTTCTCTACATCTGACCGAATTCCCTATTCCTCTCTTTTAATCTCACAGCTTTCCACCCCTGACCCCCACCTCCCCATTCTCTCTAATCTACAGCTTCTCCACCTCGACTCGACCCCCATTCTCCCTTTAATCTCACAGCTTCACTGACCTACCCCCCATTCCTAATCCACTATTTCCCCACCTGACCGCACTCCATTCTCTCACTGATCCACAGCTCATCACTTGACTCCTCGACCCCGCTCTCCCTGCCTCCCCACAGCGCCTCCACCTGACTTCGACCCCCATTTCACAGATCTCATGTGCGTCCACCCTGACCTCGGCTCCCTGCTCTCCCTCTGATCTCACAGCTTCACTCCTGACCTTGACCCATTCCTCACTAATCCACAGCTTCACTCCTGACCGAGCTCCTCAATCCACAGCTTTCACCACTTGACCTCCACCCCCGCTACTGGATTCACTACTTCTCCACCCCTGACCCTCGCACCGCCCGTTCACTGGATCTACAGCTTCCACCCGACCCCACCCCCGCCCTTACTGATCCACAGCTTCCACGACCGACCTCACATTCCTCACTTAATCCACAGCCTTCCACCCTGACCTCGACTCCTCGGTTCTGATCCACAGCTCCCAACCCTGACTCT
This sequence comes from Coregonus clupeaformis, assembly GCF_020615455.1. Taxonomy (NCBI): domain Eukaryota; kingdom Metazoa; phylum Chordata; class Actinopteri; order Salmoniformes; family Salmonidae; genus Coregonus; species Coregonus clupeaformis. The sequence continues at coordinate 19,191 of NW_025535698.1, read as the reverse complement.
CCCCCGTTCGTCAGGGATCCCACAGCTTCACCTTGACTCCGACCCGCTTCTCCTTATCACAGTTCATACCCTTGACTCGGATACACCCATTCTCACTAATCCACAGCCTCCACCCCGAACCCGTCTTTTTATCCACAGCTTCCACTCCTGACTCGACTCCCCATTCCTCACTAATCCACAGCTCTCCACCCCTGACTCGACTCCCGCTCCTCCCTAATCTACAGCTTCTCCACCCTGACTCGACTCCGTTGCTCACTGATTCACAGCTTCACTCCTGGGATTCTCGACTGCTTTCACTGATCTACAGCTTCCACTGACTCACCCTGCTCTCCCTTGATTCACAGCTTCACTCTGACTCCGACTTCTATTCTCGATCCACAGTCTCTCCACTTGACTTCACTCTGCCTCCCTGATTCACAGCTTCACTCCTTGACCGACTCCTCCTAATCTACAGTTTCACTTCGACTCGGCTCGCACTGATCTACAGTTTCACTGATCACGGTAATTTCGCTCTCACTTCGATTCATAGTTTCACTTTGACTTCCGACTTTCGTTTCCTTTACTGATTCACAGTTTCTCTACCTGACTAATTTCGCTCTCACTGATCGAGCAGCTTCTACCTTCTGACTTTCACTTGCTTCATTGATTCACAGTTTCACCTATATTGTGACTTTCCGACTCCTGCTCTCTCTTGATCCACAGTTTCACTCCTGACTCGACTTATTCTCATTAATCTACAGAAGTCACTCCTGACTCTTTGACTTCATTCTTCCTAATCCATAGCTGTCCACCTTGACCTGACTCCTATTCTCTCTTAATTCACAGTTTCACTTTTGACTCTCGACTTCTATTCTCTTAATTCATGCTTCACCTGACTACCTCTATTCTCCTTTAATTCCAGCTTCTCTACTCCTGACTTTGACTCTCATTCTCATTGATTCAGTTTAATACTGACTTTCGACTTCCCTCGTTTCCTTCTTATTTCTACAGCTTCCACACTGACTCCGACTTCTATTCTCCTAATCCACAGTTTCAATTCTGACTCGACTTATTCCTCCTTTTAATCCACAGCTTCACTCCTGACTCGACTCCCATTCCTCCCTTTAATCTAATAGCTTTCCAATTCTGACTCGACTTCATTCCTCATCAGATTCACAGCTCATCACCCTGACTCCTAATTCTCGTTTCTCCTTTGGCTTCACAGCTCTCCAATTCTGACTCTACTCCCATTCTCATGATTCACAGTTTTCCACTTGACTCGACTCCTGCCTCCCTGATCCACAGCTTCACCCTTGACTTTCGACTCTATTCTCACTAATCTTAAGGCTTCTACCTGACTCGACTGCTTCCTCCTAATCTAAGCAGCCCTCCACTTGACCACCTCTGCTCCTCACTGACCACCACAGCTCTTCACTGATTCCACTCTGCTTTCATTGATCCACAGTTTCACTTGACTTCAATTCTGCTCTCACTGATCCACAGTTTCACTCCTGACCTTCACTTCACTATTCTCACTAATTCACAGTTTCACTCCTGGGATTTCGCTCCCTTGCTCACTGATCTACAGTTTCACTCCTGACTTTCACTCTGCTCATTGATTCATAGAAGCTTTCACTTTGACTCACTCTGCTCTTCCTCTTTTATCTTACAGTCTCTACTTGACTTTCACTCCTATTCTCTACTAATCTAATAGTTTCATTCTTGACTACCTCGTTTTTCCTTGACCCATAGTTTCACTTGATTCTCACTGCTTCACTGATCTTACAGCTTCACTTGATTCTCGATCTACTGGATCTACAGCTTTCTACCTGACTCGACTCTGCTTCTCACTGATCTTACAGTTTCACTCGGGATTCGACTCTATTCCCTTACTGATCCACAGTCTAATACCTCTGATCACTTCGCTTCCTCCTTTATTTACAGCTTCACTTGATTCTGACTCCTATTCTCATAGATTCACAGCTTTCACTCCTGATTTCAACTCCTGCTTCTCCTTGATTCACAGCTTCACTCCTGACTACCCCCATTCTCACTAATTCACAGCTTCACTGATTCTCGACTTGTTTCTCCTAATCTTACAGTTTCACTCCTGACTCGACTTCTCTGCTCACTGATCTATGCTTTAACTTTGACTCTCACTGCTCTCACTGATCCACAGTTTCTCCACTTGACTCGAGCTCCTCGCTCACTGATTCACAGTTTCCACTTGGACTCTCGACCTTATCTCCTACTAATCTACAGTTTCTCTACCAATAATGTGATTCTCGACTTCTGCTTCCTACTTTGATCTTACAGTTTCACTCCTGGATTCTCGACTTTGCTTCTCCCTTTAATTCACAGCTTCACTTCGACTCACTTCTGCTCTCACTTGATTCACAGTTTCACTGATTCCCGATACCTGCTCTAACTGATCTATAGCTTTCCACTCCTGACCTCGACTCTTCGTTTTCACTGATCTACAGTTTCACTCCTGACACCCCTGCTCTCACTGATCGAGCTTCACTCTGACTCGACTCTGCTCTCACTGATCTACAGCTCTTCACCCATAATGTGACTTCACTTCGCTCCCTAAAATCCACAGCTCTTCACTCCTGACTCGAACCTCATTCTCCTACTAATCCACAGCTCTCCACCCGACTCCGACCCCCATTCCTCCCTAATCCAGCTTCTCCACCCTGACCTCGACTCCCCCATTCCTCCCTAATCCACAGCTTCCCCACTCCTGACTCAATTTCATTCCTCCCTAATCCACAGCCTCCACTCCTGACTCGACTTCTATTCCTCCCTAATTCACAGCTTCCACTCCTGACTTTCGACTCTATTCCTCACTGATCCACAGCTCATCACCTGACCACCCCTGCCTCTCCCTAGTTCCACAGCTCTCACCCGACTCGACTCATTCTCACAGATCCACAGTTTTCCACTTGACTCGACTCCTGCTCTTCCCTTTGATCCACAGCTCTCCACTTGACCTCGACTCCTCTATTCCTACTAATTCACAGTTTCACTGACTCTCGACCCTAGTTCCTCCTAATTCACAGTCTCACTCCTGACCGACTTTGCTCACTGATCTACAGTTTCACCCTGACTCACCCCCGCTCACTGATCCACAGCTTCACTGACTCACTCTGCCTTTGCAGGATTCATAGCTTTCCACTGACTCCGACTTATTCTCACTAATCATGAAGCTTACTCACATCATCTTCGACTTCGTTTCCTTTACTTTCGATCTATTAAAGCTTCACTCCTGACTCGGACTTGCCTCTCCTAATCTAAGGCTTCACTTTGATTTCCACTTCGCTCTCACTTTCGATTCACAGTTTCACTTGACTCGACTCTGCTCTCACTGATCTACAGTTTAACCTCTGACTCGACTCTGCTTCACTGATCTACAGTTTCACTCCTGACCTTAGACTCCTGCTCTCTACTGATTCACAGTTTCACTTGACTCACCCTGCTCTCACTGATCCACAGCTCTACCCTGACTAATTCTATTCTCACCCAATCCACAGCTTCTACCATAAATGTGACCCTAATTCTCGTTTCTGATCCATGCTCTCCACCCTGACTACCCTGCTCACTGATCCACAGCTTCACTCCTGACCTCGACTCCTGCTCTCACTGGGATTCACAGTTTCACCCTGACTCTCGACTTCGTTTTCACTGGATTCAAGGCTTCTGCTGGATTCAATTTCGCGCCTCACTGATCGACACAGCTCACTCCTGACTCCGACCGCTCCTCATCACGATCCACAGCTTCCACCTATAATGGGACTTCGACTTCGGCATTTACTGATCCACAGCTTCACCCTGGACCTCGACTCCCATTCCCCTACTAATCCACAGCTCTCCACCCTGACCTCGACCCCCATTCCTCCCTAATCCACAGCTCTCCACACCTGACTCGACTTCATTCCTCCTTGTCCACAGCTCACCACTCTGACTCGACTTCTATTCTCCTTTAATCCACAGTTTCCACCTGACCTCGACTCCTATTCCTCACTGATCCACAGCTCATCACTCCTGACTCACCTCTGCTCTCCCATTTCACAGCTTCTCCACCCTGACCTCGACCCCCAATTCCTCACAGATCCACAGCTCTCCACTCCTGATCCCGACTTCTGCTCCTCCCTTGATCTACAGCTCTCCACCTCCTGGACTCGACTCCCATTCCCTACTAATTCCAGCTTCACCTGACTTTGACTCGTTTCCTTCCTTTAATCTTACAGTTTCACTCCTGACTCTTCCGACTCTGCTTCTCACTGACTCCACAGCTTCACTCCTGACTCGACCCTGTTCTCACTGGGATCTACAGTTTCCTCCACTCCTGACTCACCTCTGCTCAGTGATCTACAGCTTCTCTCACCTCTACTCCGACTCCCCATTTCTACTAATCCACAGCTTCACTAATAATGTGACTCGACCCTGCTCACTGATCCACAGCTCTCCACCCACCCGACTCCTGCCTTCCCTAATTCACAGCTTCTCCACTTGATTCGACTTTGCTCACTGATTCAGTAGCTTCACTCCTTGACTTTGACCTCTATTACTCCTTTAATCCACAGCTTCACCTCTGACCTTTCACCTCTATTCTTAATTCACAGTTTTCTCCACTTTGACCGACTCCTATTCCTCTCGCACCACAGCTTGCACTTACCTGACTCCTATTCTCACTGGATTCACAGCTTTCACTCCTGAGTTTCGACTTCTATTCTCACTAATCTACAGCTCTACCCTGACTCTCGACTCTATTCCTCCTTAATTCACAGCCCTCCACCCTGGACCTCGACCCCATTCTCCTAATCCACAGCTTCACTCTGACTCGACCTCCATTCTCCCTAATTCAGTCACCCTGACCTCGACTCCCCATTCACTGATCCACAGCCTGGTCACTCCTGACTCGACTCCTGCTTCTCCAATTCCCACAGTTTCACTCCTGACCTCGACTTCTGTTCCTCACTGGATCCACAGTTTCCACTCCTGACTCCGACTGCTCTTCCAAATCTACAGTTTCACTTACTCACTCTGTTTCATTGATCTGTAGTTTCACTTGATTTCGACTTCCTGCTCACTGATTCACAGTTTCACTGACTCTTGACTCTCTCGTTTCATTGATCTACAGCTTCACCCTGACCTCGACTGCTCTCTACTGATCCACAGCTTTCACCTTGACCTGACTCCTCAATACTGATCCACAGCTTCACATTGACTCTCGGCCCTATTCTCACAAATCTACAGTTTCACTGACCTCAACCTCTGCTTTTCTCCTAATTCATAGCTTCTCTACCTTGACTCCCGATCCCTGCTTTCACTGGATTCAGTTTCTACCTTGACCGACTCTATATTCTCCTTAATTCCACAGTTTCCACTTTGACTTCGACCTGCTTCACTACCCAACAGTTTCACTTGACTCTCGGCCTCTGCTTCCTACTGATCTACAGTTTCACTCCTGACTCTCACTTCTGCTTCACTGATCTACAGCTTCTCCACTCCACCTCGACTTCTATTCTAACTAATTCACAGTTTCTCTACTCTATATTGTGTCTTCGACTGCTCTCCTTTGATTCATGAAGCTTCATCACTCCTGACTTCGACTTCGTTTCCTTTAACGACAGTTTCTCTACCTCGACTTCGGATTCTATTCTCATTCTGATTCACAGTTTACCTGACTCTCAATTTCATTCTCCTAATCTACAGTTTCTCTGATTCTGACTAATTCTTCGTTTCTCATTGATCTACAGTTTCACTGACTCGACTTCTGCTTCACGATCTAATAGTTTACCTTGACTTCACTTCGTTTCTTTACTGATTCACAGCTTCTCTACCTCTGACTCTCGACTCTATTCTCATTAATCTAATAGCTTCACCTATAATAGGTCTCGACTTCTGCTCTCCTTGATCCACAGCTTCACTCCTAACTCGACTTCTATTCTCACTAACCACAGCTTCACTCCTGACCTCGTAATTTCTATTCTCCTCTAATTCAGCTTCACTCCTGACTCTCAATCAATTCCTCCTAATTCACAGCTTCACCCTGACCTCGACTCCTATTCCTCCCTAATCCACAGCTTCAACTCCTGACTCTCGACTCCTATTCTCCTAAATTCATGCTTCAACTCCTGACTCGACTCCCCCATTCTCACTGATCCACAGCTCATCACCCTGACCTCGACTCCTATTCTCCTAATTCCACAGCTTTCACTCCTGACTCGCACTCTGCTCTCTACTGATCTACAGCCTCCACTTCTGACTCGACTTCGCCTCTTTTTAATTCAGTTTCACTCCTGACTCCCACTCCTGTTTCCTCCCTTTAATCCACAGCTTCCACTTTGATCTCGACTTTCATTCTCTACTAATCTTACAGCTCCTCCACTTGACACCTCTGTTTTTCCTTTAATTCACAGTTTCCACTCCTTGATTCGACTCATTCTCACTAATTCACAGTTTCACTCGACTCGACCTCTGTTTCTCCCCTAATCTTACAGTTTACTGACTTTCGTAATTTCGCTCACTTTTCTTCTTCAATCTTACAGCTTCAACTCCTGACTACCTCTATTCCCTCTAATCTACAGATTCCCACTGACTCACTCTCATTCTCTACTAACTACAGTTTCAATTCTGACCTCAATTCCCATTCTCCTCAATCTACAGTTTCACTCCTGACTCGACTTATTCTCATTGATCTACAGAAAGCCCTAATAAACCTCTATCTGACTTCCCTTATTTCTACAGCTCTTCACTTTGACTCAACTCCCTATTCTCAATAGATTCACAAATCCCCACTCCTGACTCACTCTCTGTTTCCTCTCTTGATTCACAGTTTCACCCTGACTCTGACTCTATTTTCATTAATCTACAGATTTCTCTACTGATTCACTCTGCTTTCACTGATCTACAGTTTCACTTGACTTCACTGCTTCTTCACTGATTCACAGTTTCTCTACTCGACTTCACTTCGTTTTTCATTGATCTACAGTTTCACTTGACGACTCTATTCTCACTAATTCATAGTCACCTATAATGTGTCTCCGACTCTGCTCTTCTTCCTTTCTGATCCACAGCTTCAACCCTAATCCTCACCTCCTCATTCCCTACTAACTACAGTTTCCACCTGACTCCTTGACCCCCAATTCTCTCCTTTAATCTTACAGTTTTCCACCCTGACTCGACTTCTATTCTCTCAGACCCAGCTTCCTCCACTCTGACTCCGACTCCCATTCCTCCTTTAATTCATACAGTTTCACTCCTGACTCTGACTCTATTCCTCACTGATCCACAGCTCATCACCCTGACTCGCCTGCCTCTTAATTTACAGCTTCACTCTGACTCGACTCCCCGCTCTCACTGACCCACAGCTCCTCCACTCCTGACTCCCGATCTGCTCTTCCTAATCCATAGCCTTCACCTGACTCGACTCCTGCTCTCCTAATCTACAGCTTCACTCCTGACTCGACCCTCATTCACTACTAATCTTACAGCTTCACCCTGACTCTCGACTCTCTGCTCCTCCCTAATTCACAGCTTCACTCCTGACTCGACTCATTCTCGCTAATCTACAGTTTCTCCCACGACTCACTCCTGCTTCTCCCTAATTCACAGTTTCACTGACTCACCTCTGCTCTCACTAATCTACAGCTCTCTACCCTGACTCTCACTTCTATTCCTTTATAATTCATAGTTTCACTTTGACTTTTGACTTCCCTTATTCAATTAATTCTACAGTTTCACTTTGATTTTCACTTCATTCTCTTTTAATTCATACAAGCGTTTCACTTGACTTCGACTTATTTCATTGATTCATATTTACTTCCTATTTTACTCTCGTTCCTCCTTTATTTCCACAGCTTCACTCCTGACTTAATTTCTATTCATATAGATCCACAACTTCACTCCTGACTTTGACTTCGGCATCTCTTGATCCATAGTTTCACTCCTGACCTCGACTCTATTCTCTTACTAATTCACAGTTTCTCTGTTCTGACTCACTGCTTCCTTCCTTTAATTCACAGTTTCACCTTGACACCTCTGCTCTCACTGGATTCACAGCTTCTCTACCTCTTGATTCTCGACTGCTCACTGATCCACAGTTTCACTCCTTGACTTTCGACTTCGCTTCAGTGATCTACAGCTTCACCCTGACCTCGACTCCTATTTTCTACTAATTCACAGCTTCCACTAATACGGGATCACCTGTTCACTGATTCACAGTTTCACTCCTGACTCTCACTTCTGCTTTTCCAATTCACAGCTTCTCCACTGATTTCGATCTCTGCTTCACTGATTCATGTCACCTGACCTGACTCCTATTATCTCCTTGCACCCACAGTTTCACTGACTTCTACTCTATTCTCCTTTAATCTTACAGTTTCTACTCTGACTCGACTTCCATTCTCCTTTAATTCATGTTTGTAATTTCACTCTCGACTCTCATTCCTACTGATCCACAGCTCATCACACTGAGCTCGACTCCTATTCTCACTAATTCACAGCTTTCCACTTGACTCCGACCTATTTTGATCCAGCTCTCTATCTCCTGACTAACTCGTTGCTTATTCTCTTTAATTTACAGTTTACTGACCTTCGACTCGTTTCTCTGATCTAGACAGCTCTTCACTTGACTCGACTATCGTCTCACTTAGCTCCCACTCCTGACTCCCGACTTCGCTTCCCTCCTTTAATTTCTAGCATTCACCTTGACTCGACTTCTCGTTCTCACTGATCTACAGTTTCACTCCTTGACTCACTCCTGCTTTCCTTCTTAATTCACAGCTTCACTCCCGACCCGACTTTTATTCGCTCACTGAATTCACAGCCTACTTGCCTTGACTTCCGACTGTTCGCCTACTAATCCACAGCTTCTCACTTGACCTTACTCTGCTTCCACTAATCCACAGCCTCACCTGATCCGACTCCCCGCTCACTGATCCACAGCTCTCCACTCCTGACCTCGACGCTCTCACTGATCCACAGCTTCTCCACACTGACTCCACCCCATTCTCACTAATTCACAGTTTCACTCCTGACTCAACTCTGCTCCTCCCTAATCCACAGCTTCCACTCCTGACCTCGACTCCCGCTCACTGATCCACAGCTCTCCACCCTGGACTCCACTCCCCATTCCTCCCTTTAATCTTACAGCTCTCCACCTGACTCACTCCCCTGCTCACTGATCTACAGTTTCACCCTGACCTCCTCTGCTCACTGATTCACAGCTTCACTCCTGACTACCCCTGCTTCTCACTGGATTCAGCTCTCCACCTCTGACCTGACTCCCATTCTCACTAATCTTACAGCTTCTCTACCTATAATGCTCCCGACTGCTCCCTCCCTTGATCTACAGCTTCTCTACTCTCTTGACTCCCTAATTTCTGCTTCCTTTAATTCACAGCTTCAACCTAAATCCTCACTTCTATTCTCACTGATCTACAGTTTCACTCCTGACTCTGACTTATTCTCTCCTTAATCTACAGCTTCACTCCTGACTTACTTCTGGCCTCTACTAATTCAAGTCTACCTGACCGACCTGCTTTCTTGATCTCACAGTTTCCACCCCTGACTCGACTTCGCTTCCTTTACTGATCTTACAGTTTCACTTGACTCGACCCGCATCTCTAATCTATTCACCCAAATTGTCTCAATTCTTTCTACTGATCCACAGTCACCTTACTTCGACTTCTTTCTCATTGTCAATCTACAGTTTCCACTCCTGATTACTCTATTCTTCACTAATCCACAGCTTTCCACCGTATAACCTGACTACTCCGAAATTTGCCTCATGACTACAGCTTCCTCCACTTGACTCTCGACTCCCCGCTCTCCCTAACCCACAGCTCTCCACTCCTGACTCGACTCCCATTCTCACTTTAATCCTATACAGTTTCACTTGACTCCGACTTCGTTCTCACTGGATCCGATCCACAGCTCTTCACTCCCCTGACCCGACTCTGCTCTTCTAACACATGCTTCCCCACTTGACTCACCCTCTGCTCTCACTGATCCACAGCTTCCCCACTTTCTGACTTACCCTTCTCAATCAATCACTAGCTCAATCTACATCTGACTCGACTCCTATTCTCATGATCCACAGTTTCACCTGATTCCGACTTATTCTCCTATTCATCATAAGCTTCACTCCTTGATTCTCACTATTCTTTCTTTAATCTACAGCTTTCTACTCCTGACCGACTCTATCTGCTTAATCTCAGAAAGTTCCACTTGACTCGCCCTGCTTCTCTACTAATTCATCAGCTTCTCCACTCCTGACTCACTTCTGCTTCTCACTCAATCTCTTAGCTTCCCACCTGATTCTCGACTCTATTCTCACTAATTTACAGTTTTCCACTCTATAATGTGACTCGACTTGCTCTCCATGATCTTACAGCTTCACTCTGACTTCGACTTCTGCTTTCACTGATCTACACAGTTTCTCACTGACTCCGACTCCCTCTACTCTACTAATCTACAGCTTCGACTTTGACTCTCGACTCTGATTTCACTACTGGATTCAAGCTTCACTCTGACTTCGAACTGCTCTCACTGATCCCTTAGGCCCCACCCTGACTTCGAATTTCATTCTCTACTAATCTTACAGCTTCTACCATAAATGTGACTCCCATCACTTGCCTTTCTCCATGATTCACAGTTTCACTTGACTCTCGACTTCTGCTTCCTTCCTTGATCCACAGCTTTCACTCCTGACTTGACTTCTATTCTCGACTAATTCTACGTTCTGATTAGTTTCACTCTGATTTGACTTCGTTTCCTTACTGATTCACAGTTTTCCACTTGACGACTCCTTTCCTCATTGATTCATACAGCTTCCACCTTGACTTCCGACTCTGTTTCATCACTGATCTACAGCTTCACTCCTGACCTGACTTCGTTTCCCTACTAATTCCTACAGCTTCACCTGTACTGACTAACCCCATTCTCACTAGATCCACAGCCTACCATAATCTGACTCGACCTCTGCTCTCCTTTATTGATCTACTAGCTTCACCCTGACTCCACTCGCTCTCACTAATTCCACAGCTTCCACCTGACTCGACTCTATTTATAGCTCACTCTGGAACCCTCTTCCTACTGATTATAGTTTCCTTGACTTGACTCGTTTTTTACTGATCTACAGCTTTTTACCCCTGGACCTCGACTTCGTTTTTCACTGATTCATAGCTTCCACTCTACATCGACTTCTATTCTTTACTAATACAAGTCACTTAACTAAGTCACCTGACCACTTCTACTCTCATTGATCTTACAGTTTCTCCCTTGACCTGATTTCTATTTCCTTCTTTAATTCTATACAGTTTCACTTGACTTTCGACTCTATTCTCTTTATTGATCGACAGTTTCACTTGACTTTGACTTCGTTTTCTCACTAGGATTCATAGCTTCACTGATGCTCTCGACTATTCTCCCTAATCAGCTTCCATATTATTTGAGTGTCTCGCACTTCCCTCCCGTGACTCCTCTAGCTTCCCCACCCTGACCCCACCCCACTCTCTCTCCTAATCCACAGCTCTCTACTCCTGACTCGACCGTCTTTCCCAATCTACAGTTCTCCACCTCTGACTTCGGAATTCCCCATTCTCCTGAATCCACAGCTTTCCTACTCCTGATTCTCGACTTCGTTTCTCATTGATCTCACAGCTTCCACTGACTTCCGACTCTCATTCTCACTGATCCACAGTTTCTCCTATACTTGTCTCCTATACTTCGTTCAATTCACAGTTTCTTCACCACCTGACTCGACTCATTCTCACTGATCCACAGTTTCTACCTTCACTTCACTTCTATTCTCTCTTAATCTTACTTACCTTGACTTGACTTTGTCTTCGATTGATTACAGTTTCCCTACGACTCTCGATTTCGTTTCCTGATCCAGGAAGCCTCATGACTTTACCTGCTCTCGCCTTGATTCACAGCTTATACCTTGACCGTTGACTTAACTACTGATCGATTTTTCATTGATAAGTTTTGTGGTTCCACTTCGATTCTCGTTTAATCCACAGCTTCCACTCCTGACTCGACTCTCTGCTCTCATAGATCCACAGTTTCACTCCTGACTCCGACTTCTGCTCTCAGATTAATTCCAGCAGTTTCACTTCCTGACTCTTGACTCCCTATTCTCTCCTGTATCCACAGCTTCTCTCACTTCTTCTGACCCTTTATCACATTCATAGATTGACTACTCTGTTTTCCTTAATTCTACAGCTTAACTCCTGACTTTCACCTCGTTTCTACTTGATCCACAGCTTCACCCTGACTCGAACATGCTCACTTTTTCTTAATTCACAGTCGAGACTCTGTATCGATTCGTTTGGATTACAGTTTCTTTTGACTCGACTCTGTTTCATACTAATTCATAGCTTACTTGACTTCGACTCTCTTCTCTCTAATTTGCTTTCACTGATTTGATTTTGTTTTGATCTACAGTTTCTAACTTGACTCGACTTCTGCTTCCTCTGACCCACAGCTTCTCACCTGACTTCCGACTTCTATTCTTTTCTAATCTACAGTTTCACTCATGACTTTAGACTTCACTTATTCTCTATTGATTCACAGCTTCTCCACCTGACTCACCTCTATTCTTTAATTCCACAGCTTTCCACTTGAATTTCGACTTCTATTCTTCATTGATCCATAGTTTAACCTTGACTTCGTTCTTTGACTCTAGTTTCTCTTGACTTGAACTTGCTTATATCCAGTTTCTCTTACCCCTGACTGCTCTTTTTCTCCTAATCTTACAGTTTCACTTGACTGAATCCGCTCTTCCTCTAATTGACTCTCGACTAATCACAGCTTCACTCCTGGACTTCGACCTGTTCTTTAATTACAGCTTCACCCTGACTTACTCATGCTTACTGATCCACAGTTTTACTTTGACTCTACGACTTGGTTTCATGATCCATGAAGCCCCATTGGACCTCGACTTCGTTTTCACTGATTCACAGAAGTCACTTGACTCCCCGATATTCGTTTCCTTTACTGATCCATAGTTTCTCATTTGACTCGACTTCATGCTCTCACTGATCCCCAGCTTCCACTCTGACTCGACTCTGTTCCCTTACTGCTAATCTACAGCTTTCTCCACCATACTGACTTCGACTTCGCTTCCACTGATCTACAGTTTACCTGACTACGACTCCCTCGTGCTTTCTAGATCTCAAGCTTTCGACTTGACTCTCGACTCTATTCTCACTTTGATTCTACAGTTTTCTCTTACCTTGACTCTCGACTCCTGACTCGTTCTCACTGATCTACAGTTTTCCACCCTGACTTCGACTTCGATTCTTTACTGATTCATAGCTTCTCCACTATGATGTGACTTGAGACTGCTTCTTTCCATGATTCATACAGCTTTCCTACTTGACTTTGACTTCCCTTTTCCCATTAATTCAGCAGTTTCACTTATAATGTACTACTATTCTCACTAATCCAGCTTTACACTTGACTTTCGACTCCTATGCTTACTTAATCCACAGCTCTCTGACTTGACTGTCCTCACTAATTCACAGTTTCTCCACCTGACTAAACCCTACTTAAATCTACAGTTTCACTGACCCGACTCTATTCTTTAATTCATAGGCTTCTCTCAAATCTTTTATAGACTTTCGACTCGTTTCTCCTTTGATTGCAGATTTCACCCTGACTCTCCGACTCTATTCTCTACTAATCTACAGCTTTACTTGACTCCTGACTCTATTCTCTAATTCACAGCTTCACTCTGACTTGACTTCCTATTCTTCCTAATTCTGCAGCTTCTCTACCTCGACTCTGACTCCATTTGGCTTTTACTTGATTCATAAGTTTTATCACTTGACTTCACTTCGTTTCTCCTTAACCCATAGCTTCTCTACTCCCGACTTCACTTCTATTCTCCTTAATTCACAGTTTCACGACCTTGACTCCTATTCCTATATTCACAGCTTCACTGACTCACCGACTTATTTAATACCCACTTCTTGTGCTATCTTACAGTCACTTTCCACTCGACTTGATCCAACAGCTCTCCCCCCCTGACCTCGACTCTGTTTCTTTACTGGATCCGCTGTTTTCCACCCTGACTCCACCTCTGCTTATTAATCCACAGCTTCACCATTGACTCGAACTCTATTCTCTCCACTGGGATCTACACAGCTTCACCTGGACTCTCGGAGTCTATTCTCATTCTCCTAATCTACAGCTTCACTCTGACTCTCGACTCTATTCTTTCCTTTAATTCTACAGCTTTCCACTCTGACTCCGAATTCTCTCTATACTTAAGCTTTCACTCCTGACTCGACTCCTACTCCTCCTTTAATCTTACAGCTTCCACCTATACTGACTCCCGACTGCCTTTCCTCTGATTCACAGCTCTCACTCCTGACTCGACTCTATTCTCATCTAATCCACAGCTTCACCCTGACTTCGACCTCTATTCTTCACTAATTCCACAGCTTCTTACTCCTGACTTCGACCTCTACTCTCCTCAATCTTACAGCTCTCTACTCCTGACTCGACTCTGCTACTTACTGATTCACAGTTTCCACTTCGACTCACCCTGCTAACTACATCGACTTAATTTATTCACTGATCTCTCCTTGACCTCGACTCTATTCTCATAATTCTCAGCTTCACTCCTGACCTCTCAAATTCTATTCCCCCTAATCTATGCCAGCTTTCTACTGACCATGGATCGTTCTTCATTGGCGATTCATACAAAGCTTCCACTTGTTCTGACTTCTGCTCTCCTCTTGATCTACAGCTTTCACCTTTGACTTCGACTCTATTCTCTACTAATCTAACAAGCTTCTCTTGACTCGACTCTTTTCCTTTAATCCAAGGTTTCCTACCTTGACTCTCGACTTACTTCTGTAATTCACAGTTTCACTGACACATTTCTTAATAGAAGCTTTCACCCTGGATCGATTCTTTTGTTTCTATTGATTCACAGCTTCCAACATAATGTGACCTCGATTCTTTTCACTGATTCACGTTTCAACTCCTGACTTTTACTCAGATTCTTCTTTAATTCACAGTTTTCTTACCTGATTTCACTTCTATTCTCCGACTAATCTCACAGTTTCCCACTCCTGACTCGACTTCTATTCTCCCTCTAATTCATCAGCTTCCACTCCTGACTTCGCACTCCTATGCTCACTAATCTACAGTTTCACTCTGACTCGACTCCCCGTTCCACTTGTATCTCCGAGCTTCACTTGACTCGAATTATTCTACTTAATTCAGGTTCACTTGACTCCAACCTTTTCGCCTCCTTGAATCTACAGTTTTACTCCTGACTTCGATATTCGCCTTTAATCTACAGTTTCCACCCACTTGACTTCGACTTCGTAACTAATTCATGTGCTTCACTCCTGACTCCACATCTATTGCTCACTAATCTACAGTTTTCCACCCTGACTCGACTTCATTCCCTTTAATCCACAGTTTCACTTGACTTTCGACTCCTATTCTCATTCGATTCATACAGTTTCCACTGACTCTGACTCCTGCTTCTCCCACTCTACAGCTTTCTACTTTGACTCTTCGACTTTTCTCGCATCGATCTACGAAGTTTCTCTGACTACTTCGTTTCTTTTGATTCCAGTTTCTACTGACTCTGACTTATTTCTCATTAATTCATAGCTCACTCTCTCTCGATCCAATACTTACTTTATCACTACCTGACTCGACTTCTGGCTCACTGATCCCCAGTTTCTCTACCCTGACTCTTACTCATTCCTTACTTAATTCATACAGTTTTCCACTTATCGCTGACTTCACTTCTGTTTCCTCTACTGATCTCACAAGCTTACCTAATTACATCTGACTCTCACCTATCTTCCTTGATTCTATAGCTTTCACTACCTGACTTCGACTTTCTATTTTCTCATTTAATCTCACAGCTTCAACTGACTTCGACTCTATTCTCTCTGTAATTCACAGTTTTCCACTAATGACCTAACTTCGATTCTCACTGAATTCACAGCTTCCAACCACTAACGTGACTCGACTTGTCTCTGATACATGCTCACTCCTGACTCCGACTCTATTCCCTACTAATTCAGTTTCCACAAATTGACTACCTCACCCCACTCCTTTAATTTGGTTACGCTTCACTTGACCTCCGACTCCCCATCTCCTAATTTCAGCTTCACCCTGACTCGCCTCTATTCTCGCTAACCCACAGTTTCACTCCTGACTCGACTTCTATTCTCCTTAATTCACAGTTTCCACCACTGACTACTCGACTTACTTGACTTCGATTATGATCTACAGCTTCACTTTCTTGACTACTCTGACTCATAATCTGATTTCACTCGTATTCTCACTTAATCCCCAGTTTCTCCACCTGACTCGTACTTCTATTCTCACTAATCCACAGCTTCACCTATACGATAACTCTATCTTGCTTCCTCTTCCAGATTTCAGTTGTTCACTGATCTTGATTTCTTGATTCATACAGCTTTCACTTAACTTCGACTTCTATTCTCCCTTTAATTCATAAAGTCTTCACTTGACTCGACTTTCGCTCTTACTGATTCACAGTTTCACCGACTTGACTCTGTTTCTCTAATCTCAGTTTCTCTAACTCCTGACCTGACTCGATTTTCCTTAATTTATAGCTTACAAATGTGACTTCGACCTTCTACTCCCATTAATTCATAGCTTCACCCCTGACTAAAATTTCTTTCCTTTAATCCAGCTTCACTCCTGACTCGAATTCTATTCTTTACCTTTAATTCACAGTTTACCTCTGACTCGACTCGTTCTCACCTGATTCTAGCTTCACCTTGATTTTCTACCGTTACATTGATTACATGCTTTACCTTCCTGACTTCGACATTTCGCTTCTCTGATCGTATAGCTTCACTGATTCCGACTTCCACTTTCACTGATCCACAGTTTCACTTTCAATGTGGGATTTCACTCTTTCACTGATTCATGCTTCACTCTTGACTTTGATATCCTATTCCTCTACTCCACAGCTTTCACTTGACTTTGACTTATTTCTCCTATGATCTCACATGACTCTCGACTTATCTTACCCTGCTTCACTTGACCCGCCTCCATTCTCACTTAACCCATGAAGCTCTTCTTGCCCTCACCGATCCACAGTTTCATGACCTCGACTTACTGCCCTCTGATCTCACAGCTTCACTTGACTTCGACTTCTGCTCTCCTCACTTAATCCACAGTTTCCACTCCTGACTCCGACTTCTATTCTCTTCCTAATTCACAGCTTCTAACTCAAATGACTTTGACTCTGCTCTTCTCGTTAATCTACAGCTTTCCCACTCATGACTCGACTTCCTATTCCCTCATAATCCACAGTTTCTACCTTGACTTCGACTTCCATTCTCAGCGCTTTAATCTCACAGTTTACTTGACTCTTTGACTTCGACTCTCATCTTTAATTCATGCTTTACTTGACCTTCATAGTCTCTATTTAATTCATAGCTTTCCACTGGACAGGATTTCGACTTTCCGTTTCCCTTGATCTAGCATTCTTCACTTTGACTCAACCTCTATTCTCTTTTCGATTCATAGTTTCTCACTTGACTCGACTCTATTCTCACTAACCCGAAGTCACTTGACTTACACTTTATTCCTTTGTTTCTTGATCATAGCAGTTTCACCTTGACTCACCTCCTACTTCTTACTGAATCTACAGCTTCACCTCTGACTTTGACTTCCCATTCTCTTCTTAATTCCACAGTTTTCTCCTATAATGTTCTGACTTTGTTTCATTTGATCTACAGTTTCTCACTAGACTTTAAACTCATTACCCTGATACTTGTTCTGCTTCCACTTGATATCGTATTTCCTTTAATTCATATTGACCTGACTCTATTCTCCTTTAATTCATAGTTTCACTCCTAGACTCGACTTCTATTCTCACTGATTCATAGCCTATCACTTGAATTCTTTCTCACCCCGTTCTCTCACTTTATATCTTCAGCTTCACTCCCGACTTCGAATTTCTATTCTCCAGATCTACAGTTTCCTCTGACTCGACTTCGCTTCGCTCTAATCTACAGCTTCCAACCTCGACTCCCGACTCTATTCTCATTACGAATTCACAGCTTTCCACTCTGATTCGACTTCTGCTCTCACTGATCTGCAGCTTTCTACTTTGACTTTCCGACTCACCTGCTCCTCTAATCCACAGTTTCCCCACTCTGACCTCACTCTGCTCTTTACTAATCCACAGCTTCACTCCATAATGTGACTCAACCCTCGTTTCTCATTAGGATTCACAGCTTTCACTGACTTCGACTTCTCTCTTTGATCTACAGTTTCTCCTCACTTCGTAATTCAGTCTCACTCCTGACCAATTTTATATTTTTGACTGAATCACAGCTTTCTACCTTGACTTGACCTGCGCTCACTGATCCACAGTTTCCACCTGACTTTCACTTTCTGTTCACTGATCCACAGCTTCACTCTGACTTTGACTTATTCCTCACTGATCCACAGTTTCTACTACCTGACTCGACTCTACTCTCACTGATCCACAGCTTCTCCACCCTGACTCACGACCCTATTCTCTCCTTCATTCCACAGGCCCTTTACCAATGACCCGACCTCTATTCTCACTGGATTCTACAGCTTCTACCCATACTCTGACTCGACTCTATTCTCCCTTATTCAGTTTCACTTCTGATCTCGACTCCTATTCCTTCTCACTAATCGGTTGCAGCTTCTACTCTGACTACTCTATTCTCCCTAATTCTAGCAGCTTCTTACTCTGACTCTGACCTCTTTTTCCCCCATTTAGTTCACATTGCACTTCGCAATCGCACTCGTTGGAATCTACAGCTTCTACTCCTGACTTTCGACGTATTCTCTTCCCATCTACAGTTTCTCACTTGACTCCGACTCCTGTTCTCACTGAATCATACAGTTTCTCTACCCTGACTAATTTCGTTTCATGATCTTACAGTTTCTCCACTTGACTCGACTCTGCTCACTGATCCACAGTTTCACTCCTGACCTTCACCTCTGCTCACTGATCTCAGTTTCACCCTGAATCCCGACTTCATTCTCTACTAATTCAGCTCTACCTATAATGTAATCTCGACTCCTGCTTCATGATCCACAGTTTCTCTACTCCTGATTCCTACTGCTTCCTCCCTTGATCTTGTGCTTCATCTTCCTGACTCACTCCTGGCCTCACTAATCCACAGGCTTCACTTGACTTTAACC
>NW_025535697.1:0-85020 GCF_020615455.1 Coregonus clupeaformis | reverse complement strand
AATGTCACTGTTTAGCCTCATCATGACCCCCTCATGACCCTCTTCACCCCTCTCTTGAACTTCAGCTTAACACATCTCTACAATCAGCAGCTTCTCATGTTCCGCTGTTTCGGTGTCCCTTATTGTTCATGTTCTAAAGTGAGAGAAGGAAAAAACATTCACTTACATATCTTGGGTACACAGATTCCTGTAATAGATGATTATCTATTACAATTAAATAATCACCTCACCTCTGTTCTTAATATTTAGCTTAAATCATCTCGATCTTGTTTCTTTATAATTCACCCTTCCTTCGTGTTGATCATACAACATGCATGAACATTACTAAATCATATTAAACAATCAACATATAGTATATGATGATTTAACTCACCTCAACCTTGTTTTTCATGTCTTTCACTTTGTTGCCCAGCTTTTTGTTTCTCCAAAACCATGCTAGTGTGTGTGTTTTTCTCTGTCAGTCTGAGAAAAAATACTGTTCATTTAACTGCACAGTTAGAAGCATGTAAACGCTCAGTACACGGTTATGGATCATCTACAATATCTGACAGCATGGATAGAGAAACGTGTGTATTTTATTATTACAATGTATGTCAATACAAGTCAATTAGCCCTCTATGCTTTTGGCAGCAGCCAAATCCTCTCTCCTCCTTCTTTCTGAATGATCATACCATTACAGTCCTCCTATGGTCCTGTGAAAGTGTGTACTTTATTACTACAAACCCCAAAAACAACTCAGACACTGAGGTCATACATTAAAAGGCAATTACAAATCAAAATCTTCCAGAATAAAAAAGGTTATTATGATCATTACTACAACATACAAGCAATACAGTATGAAGCCACTTAAAGATGTACTCTCCTACTATACCTGGGTTTCTCTCTTGATCTTGCGATGTTGTGTTGTCAGCAGAAGTTGTTTCTCCAGGGCGAAGCGGCTGTATTGGTCATCCCAGCTGGGCTGGCAGGTCATGGAAGCTTCTGTTGCTTTAGGAGTCCTGAACCCCATTTTCCCTACGGGTTTCAATCACGGGAAGATATCGATGAAGGAGATAATAATCACAGTAGAGAGTCAATCTTTATTTATTCATTAAATACAGCAGACACTCTCCATACCATCACTGCTTACCAAATCAATGCTCTCTAATCCACTTGCTGGTACTATCTGATGTCCATGGGGGAAGGAGTCATCCTAGAGCTAGGTCGACCTGCTCTCCGGTTTTCCGGACTCCAGTAGTTGCAGCTGGCACCACTGGGCCATCTGATCAAGGAGAAGTAACAGAGAGCTATGTAATGAGCCAACCAAATAAATTAAGATATGAGTATTGTCTAAAAGATTGAGGCGTGTATTTGGTTACAATATGAGCCTGTAATCAACTAGCCCATTTAGATGATGGGCGTTGAAAGCTACTGGGATCTGCTTTAGTTTTCGAGATAATCAATCTCTGTGAGGGGAGCTTTTTTACATAGTGTGTATTTATTTATTCTAACACAAAAATTATATTTTTTATGTTTCTAGCTGACACATAACTCGCAGAGTACTAAACTGTAAACCAATCAAACTTGTGTCACTTTCTATGATCCGTCTGCCAATACTTTCTATCTAAGTAGTAGACGCTGTACATCTTAACAATCTTCATCTCGACAAGCTGCTATCAGTAAAGTCTTTATTTATTTAAACTATTTATTTAAAAGAAACATATACCATCAATGCAAGCTGTAAAGGCACTCCCAACTTGGAACACACATTAGTAATGTAGCTACTTGCTAGTTAGCTATGCTAGCTCAAGGTACAACAAGCAAATCTGTTGCTAGCTAGCAGGAGCAGATACTGTAGCTTTATCACTGCTAACATATCATCCGGGAAAGAGTCTTTTACTATCAGTTTATTCAAAGTAATATTTAAACTACAAAAATCTATAGGACAAGTAGTTAAATCTAATATCATCGGAACAACCCACTAATTACTTATCTACATACAAATGGCACATTATCCCTGTCAATAGTTGGACTAGGATGATTGCAAGCACCCTCCTCCTCAAAAAGTCAGGATGTTCATTTTGTAGCTCACAAGAATACATTCCTTTGCTGTGATTTATTTTATCCATTCTGTCTCCATTTGTCTCACATTATCTATTCAAGCTCTCCTGTGTTACAATGCTCCCAGAGATCAACAAGTGCTATTCACCAAGCATGGAGGCTGATTCACGACCTGTGAGGAACCATTCTACTGCAGTTTAACTACCCTGCCTCACTCTTTAGACGTTGGGATCACATATCCATTTTGCCTGTTGTCTTTTCTTTGTGATTTTGTCTTGACGTTCAGCCATTTTAGGTTACACCCCCCTACGATACATTTTTTAATCTTTATTCTTTATCTCCCTTCACTTTTGTCTCCTATGATCTATTCACCAAGTCCTCCATTTGAACTATCCTGCTGTCCTCCTTTTACATTAACCACATATCCATTTGCCTGTCTTTTTCTTTGTGGGTTGTCTTACATCTAGTGCATTTTAGGGTTGAAAACACCTACTACAGATACACATGCTTGTTTGAGCATCTCAAAGACTAAAATTCAATGTAGAATCATTTCACACATGACAAATGATTATTTTACTATTTAACATGCAGTGGGAAATTATATCATCCTCAGCCCATTTTACATGACGGTAGGGCTCTCGTCTCTAGACCACACAAGCTTTAGATTGCATTCTGCTAAGCTACTTCTCTCTCTCTACTCGTCAGCTACGTTAGTGACCAGGGTGGGATCTTTGATACCCTCCTGGCACACAAATGCTCCTACAGAGAAGGGGGAATACTAATCATCCTATACAGTTCTACAATCTCTATCGGGCCCAGGCTTTTGGCATAGATTTAAGCTCTAATTTCCTGACTGCAACCCTCCACAGTACTTGATTTAGCCTATATTGATTGGTAGGATTACACTATATTTAGATACTTCAAATACTCCCTAACCCCTTTGCTATTTGTCTCCATACCCAATAAATGGTGAAACACTACTTTGTGATTGTGTTCTTTGTTAAATTACATGCATAAATTACATTATAATTCGATTTTTTGGCACCGTCATCTTTTGAAGGTTAGTGGGAATTTAATTTAAACCACCTAGATATACTCACATTCACTGAACATCTAGTATTTAAACTCAAACAATTTATAACTGCTTTTTCTATAATCCTACAGCTCTATCATTCTCTTTATCATTCTCCATACCTTATATTTGCAATCCATCCAACATTATAGAGCTCACGTTCAACACCATAGTGCCCTCAAAGCTCATCACTAAACTAACCTGGGACTAGCCTCTCTCAACTGATCCTGGACTTCCTCGTTGGGTAGGCACAACACATCTGCCTCGATGATCCTCAGCCCGGGGGCCCCCTCAGTGCATGCTTAGTTCCCTCCTTCTCCCTGTTCCTCATGACTGTGTGGCCAAGCACACTCCCCCCTCATTAATTTGCCGCTACTCCGGTGTAGGCCTATCCCACACTGAATAACAGCCTATGGGGGGGATGTCAGAGACCTGGCAGTGTGGTGCCAGACAACAACCTCTTTTTATTTATTTTTATTTCACCTTTATTTAACCATAAGCCAGTTAAACGGTTCTCTTTACAACCTGCACCTGCCAAATAAAGCAACAGTGCAATAAAACAACACAGTTACATATGGTAAAAAAAATAAATTCAAAAATACACAAAAATATATATACAGTGTGTGCAAATGTAGCAAGTTATGGAGGTAAGGCAATAAATAGGCTATAGTGCAAATAATTACAATAGTATTAACACTGGAATGCTAAATGTGCAAAGATTATGTGCAAATAGAGATACTGTGAAAAGAGCAAAATAAATAACAATATAGGGATGGTAGTTGGTGGGCTAATTTCAGATGGGCTGTGTACAGGTGCAGTGATCTAAGGTGCTCTGACAACTGATGCTTAAAGTTATTGGGGGAGATAAGTCTCCCTTCAGAGATTTTTGCAATTCGTTCCAGTCATTGCCACAGAGAACTGGAAGGAATGTCGGCCCAAAGGAGATGTTGGCTTTAAATGACCAGTGAGATATCCTGCTGCCACTCGGTGGGTGCTGCTATGGTACCAATGAGCTAAATAAGGCGAGGATTTGCCTAGCAGTGATTTATGGATGGCCTGGAGCCAGTGGGTTTGCCGGCTAACATGTAGTGAGGACCACCAACTCGGTCCGTGGTGGGTAGTTATGCTTTGAGACAGCGATGCATATAACTCATAATTTGCTGTAAGTGTTGGAGGCTATTTTGTAAATTCCGAAGTCAAGGATCGGTAGGATATCGTTTTCGGGGGCATGTTTGCCAGCATGAGTGAAGGAGGGCTTTGTTGCGAAATAGAAGCCGATTCTGGTTTAACTTTGGATTAGATTCTTTATGTGTCTGAAGTTGAGTTTACATCTAACCAACACCTAGTATTTGTAGTTTCCACATACTCTAGTCATCGAGTGGTGATTCTATCGGGTGGGCGGGTGCCAGCACGTTCATTAGAAGCATGCATTTAGTTGTCTAGTGTTTAAAGCAGTTGAGCTATGATTGTTGAATGCTTAAGCTCGTTTGGAGTTTGTTAACACAGTGTCCAATGAAGGGCCAGATGTATACAAAATGGTGTCGTCTGCGTAGAGGTGGATCTGAGTCCCAGCAGCAGCGACATCATTGATTCACGGAGAAGTGTCGCCCATACCCTGTGACCCCCATAACGCCATAGGTCCAGACAACAGGCCCTCCGATTTACACACTGAACTCTATCTGAGAAGTAGTTGGTGAACCAGGCGAGGCAGTCATTTGAAAACCAAGGCTATTTAGTCTGCCAATAAGAATGCGGTGGTTGACAAGTCAAAGCCTTGGCCAGGTCGATGAAGAGCGGCTGCACAGTACTGTCTATTATCAATCACGGTTATATATCGTTTACTTCGTGGCTGAGTCACCCGTGACCAGCTCGCCCGGATTGCATGGCGGAGAAGGTGGTTATTATGTCTGATCTGTTTGTTAACTTGGCTTTCAAATACTTTTGAAAGGCAGGGCAGGATGGATATAGGTCTGTAGCAGTTTGATCTAAGTGTCACCCCCTTTGAAGAGTGTCACCCCTCTCCCTCAGCGTATCAAGAAAAATGGACGATCGTGGACTACAGGAGGAGGGTTAACACGCTCCCATTCTCATCGCGCGGGCTGTAGTAAGCAGTTTCAGGTTCCTTGGTGTCCACATCACCAACAAACTGTCATGGCCCGAACACCCAAGCGTCTTGAGAGGGCACAACAACGCCTATTCCCCCCTCAGGAGACTGAAAAAGAGTTGGCATGGGCCCTCAGATCCTCAAAAAGTTAGTTATCAGCTGCACCATTACGCATCCTACTGGTTGCATCACTGTCTGGTATGGCAACTGCTCAGCCTCCGACCCCAAGGTGCTAGAGAGGGTAGTGCGTCCGGCCCATACATCACTGGGGCCAACTTCCTGCCATTCAAACCTCTATATCCGGTGTCAGAGGAACCCCTAAATTCCAAAACTCCCCACACTAGTCATGGGCCGTTCTCTCTCTAGCCGTGCACCGGAGTGCCAAGTCTGGTCAAAAGGCTTCTTAACAGCTTCTACCCCCAAGCCATAAGACTGCTGAACAGCTAATCAAATGGATACCTGGAATATTTCCATTAATCCCCCCTTTTTTATGCTGCTGCTACTCTCTGTTTATTATCTATGCATATCACTTTAACCCTACCTACATGTACATATTACCTCAATCCCTCCTATCCCCATTGACTCGGGTACCGGTACCCCCTTATATACCTCCTTATTGTTCCTCTTCTTTTTTTTGCTTTGGTTTATTTATTAAACATTTTCTTAACTCTTATTTTTCTTAAAACTGCATTGTTGGTTAAGGGCTTGTAAGTAAGCATTTCACGTTAAGGTCTACACTGTTGTATTGCCCATGTACAAATACATTTATTTATCCCCCACCATTGTATTGGGCAGCTGCTATTTGAGAACTCATCTGGTTTAAACTCAAACTCTGTTATTTTACATTTTAGTCATTTAGGGCGCTCTTATACACTTACGTTGTGATCATCATTTTTTTCATTCTGGTCCCCCGTGGAAGCGAACCCCACAACCCTGGCGTTGCAAGCGCCATGCTCTACCAAATGACTACCGGACTCTTACTCCAGAGCACATTTACTGTTTTTAGAGTTGTATTGCAAATATGCTATATGTGTATGCTAAGCAATCTGTATTGCATAGCCTGTATACACACACCTTTCTATCTACATGCTTTTATTTGAGTTTCTATGCAAGTATATGATTGAAAGTTTATTTAAACCTGCACTATTACTTGAAATAACATAGACATGCCAAAACATATTAAAATGAATTCACTACAGAAAATAGCTAATGAACAAATTAACATTTCGTAGTTCTATTTTTTTATAAATTGGCTAAATGATTACCTCTTCATACGATCAAACCATTAAGTATTGCATGCTAATATTTCACGTGCACTCGAAAACGGATACACTACATGACCAAGGTATGTGACACCTGTCTCGAATATCTCCTTCCAAAATCATGGGCATTAATATGTTGTTGGTCCCCCCTTTGCTGCTATAACACCTCCACTCGTCTGGGAAGCTTTCCACTAGATGTTGGAACATTGCTGCGAGGACTTGCTTCCTTCAGCCACACAGAGCATTAATGAGGTAGGGCACTGATGTTGGGCGTTAGGCCTGGCTTGCAGTCGGCGTTCCAACTCATCCCACAGGTGTTCGATGGGGGTTGAGGTCAGGGCTCTGTGGCCATCAAGTTCTTCCACACTGATCTCAACAAACCATTTCTGACCACGCTTTGTGCGGGGGCATTGTCATGATGAAACAGGAAAGGGCCTTCCCCAAACTGTTGCCACAAAGTTGGAAGCACAGAATCGTCTAGAATGTCATTGTATGCTGTTGCGTTAAGGTTTCCCTTCACTGAACTAGGGGGCCTAGCCCAACCATGAAAAACAGCCCCAGCCTATTATTCCTCCTCCACCAAACATTACAGTTGGCACTATGCATTGGGGCAGGTAGCGTTCTCCTGCCATCCGCCTAACCTAGATTCATCCATCGACTGCCAGATGGTGAGCGTATTCATCTCGGTTTCCACTCTCCAGTCCAAAGCGTACTTTCCCACCCCTCCAGCCGCGCTTGGCTTGCATTGATCTTAGGCTTGTGTGCGGCTGCTCGGCCATGAACCCATTTAATGAAGCTCCCCAACTGTTATTGTGCTCGTTCTTTCGTTTTAATCTAGTGGTGTCATTTTTACATGCTTCACTCCCATTCTATTTATTTATTTTTTTATTTATTTCACCTTTATTTAACCAGGTAAGCCAGTTGAGAACAGGTTCTCATTTACAACTCGCGACCTGGCCAAGATAAAGCAAAGTAGTGCAATAAAAACAACACAGAGTTACATATGGGGTAAAAAAAAACATAAAGTCAGAAATACAACAGAAAATATATATACAGTGTGTGCAAATGTAGCAAGTTATGGAGGTAACAATAAATAGGCTATAGTGCAAATAATTACAATATATTAACACTGGAATGCTAGATGTAAGAGATGATGTGCAAATAGATGCTGGGGTGCAAAATAGCAAAATAAATAACAATATAGGGATGAGGTAGTTGGGTGGGCTAATTTCAGATGGGCTGTGTACAGGTGCAGTGATCGGTAAGGTGCTCTACAACTGATGCTTAAAGTTATTGAGGGAGATAAGAGTCTCCAGCTTCAGAGATTTTTCCAATTCGTTCCAGTCATTGGCAGCAGAGAACTGGAAGGAATGCGCCAAGGGTGTTGGCTTTGATACCAGTAATATACCTGTGCGCGGACCTACGGGTGGGTGCTGCTATTCCGTCTCCTGAGTGGCGCAGTGGTCTAAGGCACTGCATCGCAGTGCTAACTGTGTCACTAGATATCCTGTTCGTATCCAGGCTCTGTCGCAGCCGGCCGCGACCGGGAGACTCATGGGCGGCGCACAATTGGCCCAGCGTCGTCCAGGGTAGGGGAGGGAATGGCCGGCAGGGATGTAGCTCAGTTGATAGAGCATGGCGTTTGCAACGCCAGGGTTGTGGGTTCAATTCCCACAGGGGGCCAGTATAAAAAAATAAAATATGTAAGTCGCTCTGGATAAGAGCGTCTGCTAAATGACTAAAATGTAAAATGTAAATGTAATGGTGACCAATGAGCTAAGATAAGGCGGGGATTTGCCTAGCAGTGATTTATAGATGGCCTGGAGCCAGTGGGTTTGACGACGAACATGTAGTGAGGACCAGCCAACAAGAGCGTACAGGTCACAGTGGTGGGTAGTGTATGGGGCTTTGGAGACAAAACGGATGGCACTGTGATAGACTACATCCAATTTGCTGAGTAGAGTGTTGGAGGCTATTTTGTAAATGACATCGCCAAAGTCAAGGATCGGTAGGATAGTCAGTTTTACGAGGGCATGTTTGGCAGCATGAGTGAAGGAGGCTTTGTTGCGAAATAGGAAGCCGATTCTAGATTTAACTTTGGATTGGAGATTCTTTATGTGAGTCTGGAAGTTGAGTTTACAGTCTAACCAGACACCTAGATATTTGTAGTTGTCCACATACTCTAGGTCAGACCCGTCGAGAGTGGTGATTCTAGTCGGGTGGGCGGGTGCTAGCAGCGTTCGATTGAAAAGCATGCATTTAGTTTTACTAGTGTTTAAGAGCAGTTGAAGGCTACTGAAGGATTGTTGTATGGCATTGAAGCTCGTTTGGAGGTTTGTTAACACAGTGTCCAATGAAGGGCCAGATGTATACAAAATGGTGTCGTCTGCGTAGAGGTGGATCTGAGAGTCACCAGCAGCAAGAGCGACATCATTGATATACACGGAGAAAAGTGTCGGCCCAAGAATTGAACCCTGTGGCACCCCCATAGAGACTGCCATAGGTCCAACAACAGGCCCTCGATTTGACACACTGAACTCTATCTGAGAAGTAGTTGGTGAACCAGGCGAGGCAGTCATTTGAGAAACCAAGGCTATTTAGTCTGCCAATAAGAATGCGGTGGTTGGCTGAGTCGAAAGCCTTGGCCAGGTCGATGAAGACGGCTGCACAGTACTGTCTATTATCAATCGTGGTTATAATATCGTTTAGGACCTTGGCGTGGCTGAAGTGCACCCGTGACCAGCTCGGAAACCGGATTGCATAGCGGAGAAGGTACGGTGGTATTCGAAATGGTCGATGATCTGTTTGTTAACTTGGCTTTCGAATACTTTCGAAAGGCAGGGCAGGATGGATATAGGTCTGTAGCAGTTTGGATCTAGAGTGTCACCCCCTTTGAAGAGGGGGGATGACCGCGGCAGCTTTCAATCTCTGGGGATCTCGGACGTTATGAAAGAGAGGTTGAACAGACTAGTTGGGGGTTGCGACAATTTCGGCGGCTAGTTTTAGAAAGAAAGGGTCCAGATTGTCTAGCCCAGCTGATTTGTAGGGGTCCAGATTTTTGCAGCGCTTTCAAAACATCAGCTGTCTGAATTTGTGTGAAGGAGAAGCGGGGGGGCATGGGCAAGTTGCAGCAGAGGGTGCAGAGTTGGTGGCCGGGTTAGTGGTAGCCAGATGGAAAGCATGGCCAGCTGTAGCAAAATGCTTGTTGAAATTCTCGATTATTGTAGATTTATCGGTGGTGATAGTGTTTCCTAGCCTCAGTGCAGTGGGCAGCTGGGAGGAAGTGCTCTTATTCTCCATGGACTTTACAGTGTCCCAAAACTTTTTGGAGTTAGTGCTACAGGATGCAAATTTCTGTTTGAAAAAAGTTAGCCTTTGCTTTCCTGACTGCTTGTGTATATTGGTTCCTAACTTCCCTGAAAAGTTGCATATCGCGGGGGCTATTTGATGCTAATGCTGTACGCCACAGGATGTTTTTGTGCTGGTCAAGGGCAGTCAAGTCTGAGGAGAACCAGGGGCTATATCGGTTCTTAGTTCTGTATTTTTTTGAATGGGGCATGTTTATTTAAGATTGAGAGGAAATTACTTTTAAGGAACAACCAGGCATCCTCTACTGACGGAATGAGATCTATATCCATCCAGATCCTGGCCAGGTCAATTAGGAAGGCCTCCTCGCTAAAGTGTTTTAGGGAGCGTTTGACAGTGATGAGGGGTGGTCGTTTGACCGCGGACCCGTTACGGACGCAGGCAATAAGGCAGTGATCGCTGAGATCCTGGTTGAAGACAGCTGAGGTGTATTTAGAGGGTATGTTAGTCAGGATGATATCTATGAGGGTACCCATGTTTAAGGATTTAGGGTTGTCCTGGTAGGTTCGTTGATAATTTGCGTGAGGTTGAGGGCATCTAGCTTGGATTGTGGGATGGCTGGGGTATTAAGCATATCCCAATTTAGGTCACCAAGCAGTACAAACTCAGAGGATAAATGGGGGGCAATCAATTCACATATGGTGTCCAGGGCACAGCTGGGGGCTGAGGGGGTCTGTAGCAAGCGGCAACAGTGAGAGACTTATTTCTGGAAAGGGTGGATTTTTAGAAGTAGAAGCTCAAACTGTTTGGGCACAGACCTGGATAGTATGATAGAGCTCTGCAGGCTATCTCTACAGTAGATTGCAACTCCACCCCCTTTGGCAGTTCTATCTAGACGGAAAATGTTATAGTTGGGGTTGGAAATTTCAGAATTTTTTGGTGGCCTTCCTGAGCCAGGATTCAGACACTGCTAGAACATCAGGGTTGGCAGAGTGTGCTAACGCAGTGAATAACTCAAACTTAGGAAGTAGACTTCTGATATTTATGTGCAAGAAACCAAGACTTTTGCGATTACAGAAGTCATCAAATGATAGCTCCTGGGGAGTAGGAGTGATACTGGGGGGCTACAGGGCCTGGGTTAGCCTCTACATCACCAGAGGAACAGAGGAGGACTAGAATAAGGATACGGCTAAAGGCTTTAAGAACTGGTCTTCTAGTGCGTTGGGTACATAGAATAAAGGGGGGCAGATTTCCGGGTGTTATAGAAAAGATTCAGGGCATTATGTACAGACAAGGATATGGAAGGATATGAGTAAAGTGGAGGTAAACCTAAGCGTTGGGTAACAATGAAAGAGATAGTATCTCTAGAGGCATCAATTGAGTCGGTCTCTGAGTGTATGGGGGGAGGAACAAAGGAGCTAACTAAGGCAGGTTTAGCTAGGCTGGGGGTCTACAGTGATATAGTACAATTAGAAATAACCGAAACAACAATAAACTAACCATGTTTGGGCTGAGGCTAAACATAAACAGGATGTAGTACTGTAAAAAGGAACAGTCCAGCAGATATCAGCTGTATAGCTGAGTTATCATAAGGTCCCGGTGGTGAAGCGCTAGTGAGTAAGAGGCCACGGCTAGCGTGTGCTACGTCCGTTTTGTTGTAGCCAGCTGGTAGCGATGAATCCGGGTTAAAGGTCCAGTGATTCAGTGATTCCGGCGGAAAAACTGATATGTTCTGGAGTCGATAACGCGCTGTGCAGACTGGCCGAATATCCGGTGATAAATGTCCAGTGATTAAAAATTAATCCCCGGAAAAATCCAATATTCTGGGTGAAACACTGCTAGCTGTGGCTAATAGCAAGTAGCTAGTTCAGTAGCTAGTTCAGTTTAGTGAGTAAGAGGCCACGGATAACGTGTGCCTAACGGGCCAGGGCTAGCAGATGGATGGAATCTTCGTGGTTGACGTCGTAACCACATCAGGCGATTTCGATCGGCAGACCAGTCGTGTAGGATCGGCGGGGCTCCGTGTCAACACTAGGTGGTCCCGTCCGGTTGATAGAGAGGTAGAGAGCCGGGAGATGGGCCTAGCTCGGGATGATTAGCCAGACCACAGCGTCCGTTTTGTTGTAGCCAGCTGGTAGCGATGAATCCGGGAGTTAAAGGTCCAGTGAATCAGTGATTCGGCGGAAAAACTGATATGTTCTGGAGTCGATAACGCGCTGTGCAGGCTGGCCGAATATCCGGTGATCAATGTCCAGTGATTAAAATTAATCCCCGGAAAAAAATCCAATGATCTGGGTGAAACACCGCTAGCTGTGGCTAATAGCAAGTAGCTAGTTAGCTGGCTAGCTAGTTTCAACTGGAGATTCTAGATTCTAGATAAAAGGTAAGTCAATAATAGAATCCGTTCCACATTGAGTGAGGCGGGTTGCAGGAAAGTATATTTTTTGTAGAAGGATGAAAAAGTCTGATAGGGAAATATGTACGAAAAATACAAAAAAACAGGGTATTTACAGGCTATTTACAGACACACGACAGAAACAGGACTGCACTACCTCGCCATCTTGGAATGATGAGCTTGTGTGGCCTATGAGCTTGTGTGGCCTACCACTTCGCAGCTGAGCCGTTGTTGCTCCTAGACGTTTCCACTTCCCAATAACAGCACTTACAGTTGACCAGGGCAGGAATTTGACAAACTGACTTGTTGGAAAGGTGGCATCCTATGAAGGTGCCAAGTTTAAAGTCACTGAGCTCTTCAGTAAGGCCATTCTACTGCCAATGTTTGTCTATGGAGATTACATGGCTGTGTGCTCGATATTATACACCAGCGGGTGTGGCTGAAATAGCCCAAAACCACTCATTTGAAGTCGTATCCACATACTTTTGGTGATGTAGTGTATTTATCTTATTTCAGTCTTTGGGAGCTAGCTTATCTGATCCAGA
This sequence comes from Coregonus clupeaformis, assembly GCF_020615455.1. Classification (NCBI taxonomy): domain Eukaryota; kingdom Metazoa; phylum Chordata; class Actinopteri; order Salmoniformes; family Salmonidae; genus Coregonus; species Coregonus clupeaformis. The sequence continues at coordinate 72,296 of NW_025535697.1, read as the reverse complement.
CGCCTCCGTTTTCACAAGAGGCTGTGTTTTACTCGAAGACAGAAGCAGGCCATTGGCTGCCTTCATCACGAGGGTATGTATGGGAGTTGTGATTGGTTCCAAGTTTAGCAGTTCGGCAAATTTGCCTGCGCAGACTGTTGAAATATACATTTTATCCGAAAATGTGCAAGAATTTAAGGTGCCAACACATTTTATAGTCATCATAAGCATGTTTTACTGTCATATACAAAACATCAGCTCCTCCCTCGACGGGGATCGATCAACTTCACGTTTTTCAGCTTCGGATCACCACCTAATTTACCCTATCTCAACACAAAAGGTCCCTCCCCGTTTCCAAACAGAGATTGCAAGTGCTTTGAAGTAATTAATTTCCTTCTCCTTTCTAAGGAGCTGGTATAGAGGCTGTCATCAACACTGTTATAAATTATAGATCGCCTTACCTTTTATGTTGACTATGGACAAGAAATCACGAACGAAATACTTGAATAAAGTATGGTTTGCTGTTGCAGATCCGCTGCAAAGTACAGTCAGGTCACGCACAACATCAAACAGCATTACCCCCCAAAAAAATGTCACTTATTGTTCTATCTGTGGCGTAACAGTCTGACGCTCACATGCGGAAGGATGTATTATCCAATAGGAGTTTCGGATTTTTTTCGATAGCCAAACAAGACGAAGAGTTTGCTGCCAGACAGGCTGTTCCGACAGATGAAAAACCTCCCATGAGATCCTTCACTGTCCATCTTAAGTATTTTCGTGGATATTAGACGACAATGGTACAATTTTGTTTTCATTAACTGTAATTAATGATATTACAGTGTTTTTAGTTGTTGACTGGTCGCAAATCTCCCCAAACCTTGAGCAAACCATCTAAAGCAAATACTGGATTATCTGCTGCCGTTCAGAAGCAGAAGAGAATACCCATCAGAACGCCAAGTGTTTACCACGTGTTTTCAGGGAAAGTGAAAGTAACTAGAGCGGCTTTGCTGAAACTGTAGCTCCCGGGGTGAATGGGCAGGGACTGATCTATAAATCGTAGATATAAAAAAATAAATAATGAGTGGCTACTTTGACAATGACCAACTGAGATCAATAAAAACGATCTGGTCTGAATTCAAAGAATAGCCCAGCCCAATGAAGCGAGAACACATATTGTACAATATTAGGAGGAAATATACACTGCTCAAAAAAAAAAGGGAACACTAAAATAACACATCCTAGATCTGAATGAATGAAATAATCTTATGAAATACTTTTTTTCTTTACATAGTTGAATGTGCTGACAACAAAACCACACAAAAAATGATCAATGGAAATCAAATTTATCAACTCATGGAGGTCTGGATTTGGAGTCACCCTCAAAATTAAAGTGGAAAACCACACTACAGGCTGATCCAACTTTGATGTAATGTCCTTAAAACAAGTCAAAATGAGGCTCAGTAGTGTGTGTGGCCTCCACGTGCCTGTATGACCTCCCTACAATGCCTGGGCATGCTCCTGATGAGGTGGCGGATGGTCTCCTGAGGATCTCCTCCCAGACCTGGACTAAAGCATCCTCCAACTCCTGACAGTCTGTGGTGCAACGTGGCGTTGGTGGATGGACCGAGACATGATTCCCAGATGTGCGCAATTGATTCGGTCTGGGGCGGGGAGGGGCCAGTCCATAGCATCAATGCCTTCCTCTTGCAGAACTGCTAACCCACCCCTCCAGCCATGTGGTCTAGCATTGTCTTGCATTAGGAGGAACCCAGGCCCAACCGCACCCAGCATATGGTCTCACAAGGGGTCTGGGATCTCATCTCGTACCTAATGGCAGTCAGGCTACCTCTGGCGAGCACATGGGGGGCTGTGCGGCCCCCAAAAAATACCACCCCACACCTGCTGACCCCGCCAAACCGGTCATGCTGGAGGATGTTGCGCAGCAGGTTCTCCCCTCTCCTCTGTCCGTCTGTCCTGCTCAGTGTAACCTCTTTAATCTGTGAAGAGCACACCCAGTGGCGTCTTTCCAATCTTGGTGTTCTCTGCAAATGCATCCTCACGGTGTTGGGCTGTAAGCACAACCCCCCACCTGTGGACGTTGGGCCCTCATACCACCCTCATGGAGTCTGTTTCTCCGTTTAGCAACACTTCACATTTTGGCCTGCTGAGGTCATTTTGCAGGCTCTGGCAGTGCTCCTCCTGCTCCTCCTTGCACAAAGGCGGAGGTAGCAGCCTGCTGCTGGGTTGTTGCCCTCCTACCCTCCTCCACTCTCCTGATGTACTGGCCTGTCTCCTGTAGCCCTCCATGCTCTGACACTCGCTCCCCACTTCTTCCCTTATTATGTGCCATCCTGGATAGCTCACTACCTGCCCTGTGTGGGTTGTAGACTCCATCTCATGCTACCACTAAGTGAAAACACCGCCAGCATTCAAAACTGACCAAAACATCAGCCAGGAAGCTAGGAACTGAGAAGTGGTCTGTGGTCACCACCTGCAAAACGTCCTTTATTGGGGGTGTCTTCTAATTGCCTATCATTTCCACCTGTTCTCTATTCCATTTGCACAGCATGTGAAATGTATTGTCAATCAGTGTTGCTTCCTAAGTGGACAGTTTGATTTCACATTAGTGTGATTGACTTGGAGTTACATTGTGTTGTTTAAGTGTTCCTTTTCTTTTTTTTGAGCAGTGTATATACTAACAAAAAATATAAGCACAACATTTACACAGATTTTACTCATTTACAGTTCATTTAAGGAAATCTGTCAATTGAAATAAATTCATTGGCCCTAATCTATAGATTGGGCAGCCATGGTAGGCCCACCCACTTGCAGGTCCCCCACTGGGGCCGGCCCGCCATCGATGGTTTTTCCCACCGGGGGTTTTATTAAAGACAAAATACTCCCTCAGCACCCTCCTCCTCCCCCCTCCTCCCCCTCCTCAGACAATCCACTTGCAGGTAAGAACCCGATGTGGAGGTCCTGGGCTGGCATTGTTACCGTGGTCTGCGGATGTGAGGCCAGTTGATGTACTCCAAATTCTCTTCTGACTTGGAGGCGGTTATTAGAGAAATTAACATTAATTATCTGGCAATCTCTGTTGACATTCCTGCAGTCAGCGTGCCAATTGCATGCTCCCTCAAAACTGGAGATATCTCTGGCATTGTGTTGAGTGACAAAACTGTACATTTTAGAGTGGCGTTTTGTTGTCCCCAGCACAAGGTGCACCTGTGTTATGATCATGCTATTTAATCAGCTTCTTGATATGCCACACCTGTCAGGTGGATGGATTATCTTGGCAAAGGAGAATGCTCTCTAACAGGGATCTATACAAATTTGTGCACAAAATCTGAGAAAACTGCTTTTTAAAATTATAACATTTCTGGGATCTTTTATTTCACTCATAAAAATGCAACCAACACTTTACATGTCATGTTTATATTTTTGTTCATATATACATATATATATCAGTGGGGAGACAGGACACTTCTTACGAGCCACTCCTAGTTGCCCTGGCTGTTGTTTCGGTCATTGTCATGCTGGAAGACCCCCCCCCGACCCATCTTCAATGCTCTTCCTGAGGAAGGAGGTTGTTGGCCAAGATCTCGCATACATGCCCCATCCATCCTCCCCTCAATCCGTCCGTTATCCTGTCCCCTTTGCAGAAAAGCATCCCCAAAGAATGATGTTTCCACCTCCATGCTTCCGGTTGGGATGGTGTTCTTGGGGTTGTTACTCATCCTTCTTCTTCCTCCAAACACGGCGAGTGGAGTTTAACCAAAAACTATATTTTGGTCTCATCAATCTCCCATGACCTTCTCCCATTCCTCCTCTGGATCATCCAGATGGTCATTGTCAAACTTCAGACGGGCCTGACATGCGCTGGCTTGAGCAGGGGGGCCTTGCGTGCGCTGCAGGATTTTAATCCATAGCGTATGTTTACTAATGGTTTTCTTTCAGACTGTGGTCCCAGCTCTCTTCAGGTCATTGACCAGGTCCTGCCGTGTAGTTCTGGGCTGATCCCTCACCTTCCTCATGATCATTGATGCCCCACGAGGTGAGATCTTGCATGGAGCCCCAACCGAGGGTATTACTCATCTTGAACTTCTTCCATTTTCTATATTGCGCAAACAGTTGTTGCCTTCTCACCAAGCTGCTTGCCTATTGTCCTGTACCCATCCCAGCCTTGTGCAGATCTACCATTTTATCCCTGATTCCTTACACTGCTCTCTGGTCTTGGCCATTGTGGAGAGGGTTGGAGTCTGTTTGATTGAGTGTGGACGGTGTCTTTTATACAGTAATGAGTTCAAACAGGTGCAGTTAATACAGGTAATGAGTGGAGAAAGGAGGGCTTCTTAAAGAACTAACAGGTCTGTGAGGCCGAATTCTTACTGGTTGGTACTGATCAAATACTTATGTCATGCAATAAATGCAAATTAATTACTTAAAAAATCATACAATGTGATTTTCTGGATTTTTTGTTTTAGATTCCGGTCTCTCACAGTTGAAGTATACCTATATAATTACAACCTCTACATGCTTTTAATAGGAAAACCTGCAAAATCGCAGTTATCAAATACTTGTTCTCCCCACTGTATATATATATATATATATATATATATATATATATATATATATATATATATATATATAGACTATGCTAGTGGGCTACTAACTAACTTTCCAATGGCACACTGTATGATGAATTACTGTAAGTAGGCCTATACTTTCCAAAAATTGACCTTTTTGGTCACAATCAACACCGCTATGTTTGGCAAAAACCCAACACTGCCTACCACCAAAATAACTTTGGTGGGAATGTCCAAGATCTGGGGCTGCTTTTCCTCCTCTGGACCTGGACGAGTCCACATCATTAAAGGAACCATGAATTATGAGGTATACCAAGAGATTCTTGAACAGAACGTCAGGCCATCAGTCAAGGAGCTAATGCTGGCTTGAAAATGGGTCTTCCAACAAGACAACGACCCAAAGCATTCAAGCAAATCTACCAAAGACTGGCTCAGGAGAAATAATATTTGTGTTTTGGATTGGTCAAGTCAAAGTCCTGACCTAAATCCAATCGAGATACTGTGGTAGGACCTGAAGAGGGCAGTTCATGCCAGACAAAGATGGGCAAAAATCCCTAAAAACAGATGTCAGAGACTGATTACTGGCTATAGGAGACATTTAGTCCAAGATGATTGCTGCTAATGGAGGTACCACAAGCTATTGACTAAAGGGGGTTCACATATTTTTGTACACATCAAATCTGAGTTTCTGTTAAATAAACCACTTTTGTTAAATAAACAATGAAAATATATCATATTTTTTTGTTTCTGTCACTGACTTGGAATGTCTTTATTACGAATTGGGGTTTAGATAAGGATTTTATGTTTATTTTAATATTTTATAGCAAAATAATGACCAGCCCTGTAGGCTTCACATACTTTCAAGCAGCACTGTATATATTTATGGATTAATATATTTTTTATTCCGATTTTTCAGGGGGTGCTGCAGCTGTTATCCTAATACGTTTCAAAGTGACCACCATTGTCCCTGTTCCCAAAAGCTCCAAGGTTACCTGCCTAAATGACTATTGCCCTGTAGCACTCTCATCTGTAATTATGAAGTGCTTTGAAAGGCTGGACATGACACACATCAACACCATCATCCCAGACACCCTAGACCCACTCCAATTCGCATACCGCCCCAACAGATCCATAGATGACACAATCTCAATTGCACTTCACACTGCCCTCTCCCACCATGACAAGAGAGGAAATAACTATGTGAGAATGCTGTTCATGGACTACAGCTCAGCATTCAATACCATAGTCCCTTCCAAGCTCATCACCAAGCTAGGGACCCTGGGACTGAACCCCTCCCTCTGCAACTGGATCCTGATCTTCCTGACGGGCCAGCCCCAGGTGGTGGGGATAGGCAACAACACCTCCAACATGCTGACCCTCAACACGGGGCCCCTCAGGGGAGTGTGCTTAGACCCTTCCCGTACTCCCTGTTCATCAAGTTTGCTGACGACACGACGGTGGTAGGCCTGATCACCGACGGCGATGAGAGGAAGGAGGTCAGAGACTTAGCAGTGTGGTGTCAGGACAACAACCTCTCCTTCAACGTCAGTAAGACCAAGGAGCTGATCGTGGACTATAGAAGAAAGAGGGGCGAGCACGCTCCCATCCACATCGACAGGGCTGTTGTGGAGCTGGTCGAGAGGTTCAAGTTCCTTGGCGTTCATATCACTAAGGACTTAACATGGTCCACACACATCCGCACAGTCGTTAAGAGGACACGGCAGTGCCTCTTTTCCCTTAGGAGGCTTAAAAGATTTGGCATGGGCCCTCGTATCCTCACAAAGTTCTACAGCTGCACCATCGAGAGCATCTTGACTGGCTGCATCACAGCTTGGTATGGCAAATGCACCGCCCTCAACCCTTAAAGCAGTACAGAGGGTGGTGCAGACAGCCCAGTACATCACTGGGACCGAGCTCCCTGCCATCCAGGACCTCTATATCAGGTGGTGTCAGAGGAAGGCCTGAAAAATTGCCAAAGGCTCCAGCCACCCAAGCCATAGACCGTTCAAATCAAATCAAATCAAATTTTATTGGCCAAATGCGCCGAATACAACAGGTGCAACATTACAGTGAAATGCTTACTTACAGCCCTTAACCAACAGTGCATTTATTTTTTATAAAAAAGTAGAATAAAACAAAAAAGTGTTGAGAAAAAAAGAGCAGAAGTAAAATAAAATAACAGTAGGGAGGCTATATATACAGGGGACCGGTGCAGAGTCAATGTGCGGGGGGCACCGACTAGTTGTGGTAGTTGAAGTAATATGTACATGTGGGTAGAGTTAAAGTGACTATGCATAAATAATTAACAGAGTAGCAGCAGCGTAAAAAGATGGGGTGGGGGGGGCAGTGCAAATAGTCCGGGTAGCCATGATTAGCTGTTCAGGAGTCTTATGGCTTGGGGGGTAGAAGCTGTTGAGAAGTATTTTGGACCTAGACTTGGCACTCCGGTACCGCTTGCCGTGCGGTAGCAGAGAGAACATTCTATGACTAGGGTGGCTGGAGTCTTTGACAATTTTGAGGGCCTTCCTCTGACACCGCCTGGTATAGAGGTCCTGGATGGCAGGAAGCTTGGCCCCAGTGATGTACTGGGCGTACGCACTACCCTCTGTAGTGCCTTCCGGTCGGAGGCCAAGCAGTTGCCATACCAGGCGGTGATGCAACCAGTCAGGATGCTCTCGATGGTGCAGCTGTATAATTTTTTGAGGATCTGAGACCCATGCCAAATCTTTTCCAGTCTCCTGAGGGGAATAGGCTTTGTCGTGCCCTCTTCACGACTGTCTTGGTGTGTTTGGACCATGATAGTTCGTTGGTGATGTGGACACCAAGGAACTTGAAGCTCTCAACCTGTTCCACTACAGCCCCGTCGATGAGAATGGGGGCATGCTCAGTCCTCTTTTTTCCTGTAGTCCACAATCATCTCCTTTGTCTTGGTCACGTTGAGGGAGAGGTTGTTATCCTGGCACCACATGGCCAGGTCTCTGACCTCCTCCCTATAGGCTGTCTCATCGTTGTCGGTGATCAGGCCTACCACTGTTGTGTCGTCGGCAAACTTAATGATGGTGTTGGAGTCGTGCTTGGCCATGCAGTCATGGATGAACAGGGAGTACAGGAGGGGACTGAGCATGCACCCCTGAGGGGCCCCCGTGTTGAGGATCAGTGTGGCAGATGGGTTGTTACCTACCCTTACCACCTGGGGGCGGCCCGTCAGGAAGTCCAGGATCCAGTTGCAGAGGGAGGTGTTTAGTCCCAGGATCCTTAGCTTAGTGATGAGCTTTGAGGGCACTATGGTGTTGAATGCTGAGCTGTAGTCAATGAATAGCATTCTCACGTAGGTGTTCCTCTTGTCCAGGTGGGAAAGGGCAGTGTGGAGTGCAATAGAGATTGCATCATCTGTGGATCTGTTGGGGCGGTATGCAAATTGGAGTGGGTCTAGGGTTTCTGGGATAATGGTGTTGATGTGAGCCATGACCAGCCTTTCAAAGCACTTCATGGCTATAGACGTCAGTGCTACGGGTCGGTAGTCATTTAGGCAGGTTATCTTAGAGTCCTTGGGCACGGGGACTATGGTGGTATGTTTGAAACATGTTGGTATTACAGACTCAGTCAGGGACATGTTGAAAATGTCAGTGAAGACACTTGCCAGTTGGTCAGCACATGCTCGGAGTACACGTCCTGGTAGTCCATCTGGCCCTGCGGCCTTGTGAATGTTGACCTGCTTAAAAGTCTTACTCACATCGGCTACGGAGAGCGTGATTACATAGTCATCCGGAACAGCTGGTGCTCTCATGCATGCTTCAGTGTTGCTTGCCTCGAAGCGAGCATAGAAGTGGTTTAGCTCGTCTGGAAGTCTCTGGGCAGCTCGCGGCTGTGCTTCCCTTTGTAGTCTGTAATAGTTTTCAAGCCCTGTCACATCAGACGAGCGTCAGAGCCGGTGTAGTACGATTCAATCTTAGTCCTGTATTGACTCTTTGCCTGTTTGATGGTTCGTCGGAGGGCATAGCAGGATTTCTTATAAGCGTCTGGGTTAGAGTCCCGCTCCTTGAAAGCGGCAGCTCTACCCTTTAGCTCAGTGCGGATGTTGCCTGTAATCCATGGCTTCTGGTTGGGGTATGTACATACGGTCACTATGGGGACAACGTCATCGATGCACTTATTGATGAAGCCAGTGACTGATGTGGTGTACTCCTCAATGCTATCTGAAGAATCCCCGGAACATGTTCCAGTCTATGCTAGCAAAACAGTCCTGTAGCTTAGCATCTGCGTCATCTGACCACTTTTGTATTAACCGAGTCACTGGTGCTTCCTGCTTTAGTTTTTGCTTATAAGCAGGAATCAGGAGGATAGAGTTATGGTCAGATTTGCCAAATGGAGACGAGGGTACTATCCACTCTGCTACCATCCGGCAAACGGTACCGGAGCATCGGCTCTCGGACCAACATGCTCCAAGATAGTTTCTATCCCCAAGCTATAAGACTGCTAAATAGCCAGACAGCTAAATTTACATTTACATTTTAGTCATTTAGCAGACACTCTTATCCAGAGCGACTTACAGTTAGTGAGTGCATACATTTTCATACTGGTCCCCTGTTGGAATCGAACCCACAACCCTGGCGTTGCAAGCGCCATGCACTGACCCTATCTTGCATTGACCCTACGCACACTCACTAGACTATATATACACACCATATACAGTGGCTTGCGAAAGTATTCACCCCCCTTGGCATTTTATCTATTTTGTTGCCTTACAACCTGGAATTTAAATTGATTTTTGGGGGGGTTGTATCATTTAATTTACACAACATGCCTACCACTTTGAAGATGCAAAATATTTTTTGGGGTGAAACAAACAAGAAATAAGACAAAAAAAGAGAAAACTATTCACCCCCCCCCTCCAAAGTCAATACTTTGTAGAGTCACCTTTGCAGCAATTACAGCTGCAAGTCTCTTGGGGTATGTCTCTATAAGCTTGGTAAATCTAGCCAATGGGATTTTTGCTCATTCTTCAAGGCAAAACTGCTCCAGCTCCTTCAAGTTGGATGGGTTCCGCTGGTGTACAGCAATCTTTAAGTCATCCCAGATTGTCAATTGGATTGAGGTCTGGGCTTTGACTAGGACATTCCAAGACATTTAAATATTGCCCCTTAAACCACTTGAGTGTTGCTTTAGCAGTATGCTTAGGGTCATTGTCCTGCTGGAAGGTGAACCTCCGTCCCAGTCTCAAATCTCTGGAAGAATGAAAGAGGTTTCCCTCAAGAATTTCCCTGTATTTAGCACCATCTATCGTTCCTTAAATTCTGACCAGTTTCCCAGTCCCTGTCGATGAAAAACATCCCCACAGCATGATGCTGCCACCACCATGCTTCACTGTGGGGATGGTGTTCTCGGGTACTGAGAGGTGTTGGGTTTGCGCCAGACATAGCGTTTTCCTTGATGGCCAAAAGCTCAATTTTAGTTTCATCTGATCAGAGTACCTTCTTCCATATGTTTGGGAGTCTCCCCCATGGCTTTTGGCGAACACCAAACGTGTTTGCTTATTTTTTTCTTTAAGCAATGGCTTTTTTCTGGCCACTCTTCCGTAAAGCCCAGCTCTGTGGAGTGTATGGCTTAAAGTGGTCCTATGGACAGATACTCCAATCTCCGCTGTGGAGCATTGCAGCTTTGCAGCTCCTTCAGGGTTATCTTTGGTCTCTTTGTTGCCTCTCTGATTAATGCCCTCCTTGCCTGGTCCGTGAGTTTTGGTGCCGGCCCTCTCTTGGCAGGTTTGTTGTGGTGCCATATTATTTCAATTTTTTAATAATGGATTTAATGGTGCTCTGTGGGATGTTCAAAGTTTCTGATATTTTTTTATAACCCAACCCTGATATGTACTTCTCCACAACTTTGTCCCTGACCTGTTTGGAGAGCTCCTTGGTCATCATGGCGCTGCTTGCTTGGTGGTGCCCCTTACTTAGTGGTGTTGCAGACTCTGGGGCCTTTCAGAACGGGTGTATATATACTGAGATCATGTGACAGATCATGTAACACTTAGATTGCACACAGGTGGACTTTATTTAACTAATTATGTGACTTCAGAAGGTAATTGGTTGCACCAGATCTTATTTAGGGGCTTCATAGCAAAGGGGGTGAATACATATGCATGCACCACTTTTCCGTTATTTATTTTTTAGAATTTTTTGAAACAAGTTATTTTTTTCATTTCACTTCACCAATTTGGACTATTTGGTGTATGTCCATTACATGAAATCCAAATAAAAATCAATTTCAATTACAGGTTGTAATGCAACAAAATAGAAAAAATGCCAAGGGGGATGAATACTTTTGCAAGGCACTGTACACACTCACTCACACACAATACATCGAAACTCCCACACAAAACCCATACACATTCACTACATATGCACACATAGACATAACACACACGCATACCGAAACAACACAACACACAAACATTATTATCTATCCTGATGCCTAGTCACTTTACCCTGCCTTCATGTACATATCTACCTGAAATACTTTGTACCTCTGCACATTGATCTGGTACTGGTACTCCCTGTATATAGCTCCATTCTTGTGTATTTTATTTTATTCCTTATGTTACTATTTTTATTTGTATTATTATTTGGAAACTCTGCATCGTTGGGAAGGGCTCGTAAGCAAGCATTTCACGCTAAAGTTTACACCAGTAGTATTCAGCGCAGGTGACAAATAAAAATTAATTTGAGTTGATACAGTACTAGGGAAGCGCTAATGCAAAACATAATATTCCTATCATAATCTGTAGGCTAAACTGATTACAATAAAATATGACTATAGGCCTAAAATATTTAGCTACATAAGGAACATATCTTACATGTTTGGTTTCAATTCATGGAGGCTAATCGAATAGCTCTGTATGTGACACTGTGTTCTGAGGACCACCAAGCTGTTCCAAAATCCTGTGATCCACAATATCGGGGACATCTGTTTCAGTGCAGATTTTGCACTCTCATGACAGTTGTGTTATGTGTCCTTAAATGTTTTTAGCAGTTCCAGCCACAGTGCGGAACAAACCTCAGGGGGGAGAGTATGGGCAGTTCATGTCCTCACTCAGAGCAAAGGGTTCATGTTTTTCAAACTCCACATGTCTCTTGTAGCCTCTTATGCAAAAAATTTATGGATTCTTGTAAGAGGGTTCAATTTGGGATAACTTTTTCACTCATTGCACAACACAGTGTGTATAATGTGTATGTGTGTGTGTGTGTGTGTGTGTGTGTGTGTGTGTGTGTGTGTGTGTGTGTGTGTGTGTGTGTGTGTGTGTGTGTGTGTGTGTGTGTGTGTGTGTGTGTGTGTGTGTGTGTGTGTGTGTGTGTGTGTGTGTGTGTGTGTGTGTGTTGTCCTCTCATCCTCCCTCTCAGGAGCAGCCACAGTGGTCCACCACCATTGATGGTATCTTCCCATAAATGATCTGCTCCATGTGGTTGAAGTAGAGCATGTTGATGGGGGACATCTTAGTTGGAGTACAACAGGGCCCTGTCGTACCCCGTGGGTTAGCCTTGTTCACCAGGTGAGTGTGGGGGTACTTCTGGAGGTGCATGTACTCACACTCTCCAGAACAGTAGTTGGCCTTGTAGCGTTTGGGGGCAATGATCCAGTCCCAGCCAAAGGCCTCAAAGTCCACGGTGAGGGGGTAGCGGCAGCACCGTGTCTCTGAGGACTCCTCATCACAGTCCAGGCCTGAGTCCCTCCGGGATCGCTTTAGGTTCTCCAATATCTTCACCTCCATGAAGGGTTGCTGTGAATGGAATGACAATAAGAATTAAATCCAAAACAAAACAGCACTGCAAACATCTGGTGGCATAACTCTGATGGAATACAATCTCCACTGTGGATGGATTTATGTTTATACATGGTTATCAATAATAATATACTTACCAGTCCCTCTTCTCCCAGCTCCGCTACTGTGACAGCCAAGTCCTGCCCTTTCGAATCATAAGCTTTGATCTCGAGACCATAATGAGTCTCTGGCTGACGAAGCCAGGTTTTGAGTAATTGATTGATGTCTACACTTTGCCAAGAGCTTGCACCAGAAGCTACATCGATCTTCAAGGAGAGGATCCGTATGCGCGAGTTTCCCTCAGTGGTTGCTTTTATGCGGGAGATTTGCAAGAAGACAGTTGTGACCGTGTCAGCCGGCCGCAAGTGCACCCAAAGTTGTGCATGTAAGATGTTGTTAGGTCGAATTTTCGGACTGAGATTGAAGAAACAACAAGATGGTATTCCGTCTTCTTGTGACATTGGTCCAGCTAAAAAGAGAAGAGTTAGAATAAGTCCCAGTTTTGTCCCTTTGGAACCCAATTACGCACGGCACACCAGTGAATTGGCGCATGGCAGGCATAAACTACCCACTTTTGTATAAGCAAATAACTCAATTACTTACGTTTGGCCATGGTTATGATCGTTTCAGTGGTGGCACGCTCCTCATCCTCCACACGATGCTCATACTGGTCCATAAGTTGTGTCAAGGGGGGCGCTTTCGGTAAGAGCTGCATGATCATATCTCGGCTGATGTTTGGAGCCTCCTCGAGCCTCAGAATGCTGAGAATTTGGGATCTGATGTTGTGAAGTCTCATTAGTCTGCTCTGTTCTCTGAATTCGCAGGTTGAGCATTGCTCTCCTTCTCCCTCCACTGTTGTTACGTTGGCTTGGCGCCTCGTGGTTTCATTTATCCCCATGGTGCCAAGTGCAGTTAAGAGTGTCAGGTAAAACATAAATTGCATCCTGTCACTTGTCTTTTTAATCCCACTTTGTACAGAATAGCCTATCCCATGCCTATATAACACAGTGACAAGTATTTTAATGACTTTTTTTTTTATATATAATCTCCCCCTCTCCATTTTATGATTCTGATTGGCTGCATTAGAGATGAATGTTTTGTTTCAGTTTTAAAGAGATAGACAGCTTTAACATGCGCCAATTACTGGACGCATGTACCATCTGTTGCTACGTTTCCATCCAATTGGCGACAGATTTTCATGCGAATATTCTAGAATCCACATAAAGGAAATATTACATTTTTCCACAAGTGGTGTGTTTCCACCTAAATGACTTGCTGTGGATACAAATCAGTGCCTGATGACATAGTGCACACTAAATGTAGGCCTACTTTTTCACGTACGTTTTTTATGGACCGAATAAAAATCTAAAGTCCATTGTGTTTCCATCGCATTTTCAACTCTACCGTAATTTTGTCAGAAAAACTGTTGCATTAAATAGCAAATGTGACTACTCAGGTCTTGGCCCGTGAGCTCTAGCCATTCGCTCGCAGATAAAGTGCGGGTAGGCTAGTCTACATTATATTATTATGGATAAGAGCAGAATATTTGTATTTTGTCAAATGGCAGTCAAGCATTGATCATCATGTCACCAGAATAAGACCGTGCACTTTAACCACCCTGTGAAGTTTATCATAACTTATTCCATCTGTAGCTTAACCCTCCCGTTGTCCTAGGGTCAAAATGACCCGCCACTGTGTTGAACCAACTTTATTTAATTTTTATATTTTTTGGATCATTTGTGAGAAGGAGGCAGTGATACTTTCTTTAAAGTCTCACTGCCTCCTTCTCACAAATGATCCCCAAAATATAAAAATTAAATACAGTTGGTTCAACACAGTGGCGGGTCATTTTGACCCTAGGACAACGGGAGGGTTAATAAACTGCATGGTTTCCAGAGTCATAGTGGGAGGACCATCACACACCATATCATCGCGTGACTCCAAGTTTACTTTAATATGATGGTTATTATATCAATATTTGCGCATAAAGGCGTTTCCACCGCCATTTATCGCATAATTAATTTGACTGACACAAAAAGATCCCACCATGTGATCGAACAAATTATGTCAGGATTTATACAATTGTCCCGAAACTTCCTGTTTCCATCACAGCTGTCATGTTTTATATAAATATATATATGCATACAATATATATGCATACAAACTGGATGGAAAAGTGGTTCGTATGGGTGTTTACTGTGGTATGATGCAGCGTTCATGTATTAGCCGGAACTTGGAAAATCGGAAGTTGTAGTTTTACACGTGCCATCTTCAATCAGTTAGCAAGTCAGACATTTCCTATTTTCCTAGTTCGGACTAGCATATGAATGCGTCATAAAACCTGCGAAATTCCTGAGGAAATTCCCAGATCGAATCCTAAACACCTTGCTCCCTCAGAACAACAGATCTATACATGCTTTATTTCAAATGGATATTGTATCTATTCCTTATGTCACAACTTACTAGAATACATTTGTCAATAATATCTGTTGGAAAAAGTCTGGTTATTACCACACAAATACCTGCTTGTTAACAATGTCAAAGAGGTCTCTTTCAGAATGATCCATAAGTATTACCCTGCGAATCATTACCTTAAGAAACTCAAAAAAGACATTAACATTCACTGTACTTTTTGTGTTGAGCATCCAGAAACAGTTTTACATTTATTTTGGCATTGTCTACATGTAAAGAAATTATGGCAAGATATTTATAGTTTTATAATTGTTAATATTCCTGGCTTTTGTTTTTTATGGGAAAATATGCTTCTCGGTTTCCTTAACTATAATAAGGATAAAGAAAAACAAATGTACCTCATTAATCTAATTGTGCTAATGTAAAAATGTCATATTCATAAATGTAAATTCACTAATAAATTCCATGTTTTCTATAAGGAATTCGAGCAGTACATTAAGCCATTCTACATTCTTCCAATAAGAAAGCAATCAATAGATGTACTTTAACTGTACTTTTTGTGTTGAGCATATATTTTAAGGTCTTTGTATAATCTGTAATTTGTTGTACCCCCTAGCATATGTTATCATTGTCTGTTTGTATACTTATTGTCTCTGGATAAGAGCATCTGCTAAATGACGTAAATGTAAATGTAAATGTAATGTGCAATGAAACAATAAAATAAAAACTTTCCGTAACACCGATTGGATAATACTTATTTCCGCATGCCTTCCGAACTGTTGCGTTTGCTTTTTTGTAGCCTACTGTCTGTACATTTTAACGGAGAAGTCTGTTCTCTGTGATTTAGTTTCTCTCGTCAAAGGTAAGGCAATCTTTTATTTATAACAGTGGTGATACAGCCTTTATACCAACACCTCAGAAAGGAGAAGGAAATTCACTTTAAACTTCATGCAGATTAATGACTTGACGCATGAAACAAGTCACGACTGGGCTATGGAAACATGAAATGCTGGTAACTGCCGACAGACAATTGTTTCGTTCGACATGGTGGGATCTTCTTTTGTGAGTCAAATTAATTATGCGAGAAATCGCGGTGGAACCGCCTTTATGCGGAAATAGACTATTGATATAGTTAATAACCATCATAACGAAGTAAATTTGGAGGCACGCCATCATGATATGTTGTATGGTCCTCCCACTACGATTCGGGAAAGCATAGTTTATTAGGCTACAGTTAAAATCAATTATGATGAACATCACAGGGTGAGGGTGTGAATGTGCAAGGTGATGAACTTGATGATCCCTTCCAATGAATATCGAGAGTCTTATTCTGGTGACATGATTATCGATGCCATGGCTGCTGTTTGACAAATAAAAATAATATCCCTCTTATCCATAACAATCTCATAATGTTGGTAGCCTACCCGCACTGTATCTGCGAGCGGTTGGCTAGAGCGCATTTGCCAAAACCAAAGTGGGCACATTTGCTATATAATAATATTAATATACCATTTAGCAGACGCTTTTATCCAAAGCCACTTACATCATGCGTGCATACATTTTTTGGTGTATGGGTAATCCCGGGGATCGAACCCACTACCTTGGCGTTACAAGCGCCGTGCTCTACCAGCTGAGCTATAACGCTAACGCAACAGTTTCTGTGACAAAACCATAGTTGTGTTCGAATACTATATTAACCGTACTATTTGTGACCTACCGGTAAATTGAGTATATAGTATGTTTATTGGTCATAGTATGGATATAGTTAGTATGCCAAAAATTCCCGAATGTCCTACTGGTAGTACTGTTGGAAAAAATAGGAAGCATACCAGCAGTGGACACTATTTCCGTATTTTAGGGCCCATAATGTAATGACTTTTCAAATAAGTTACCTTACACATAATGTTGGCTGACTATTTGTTATCTACGCTATCCTTACGAACCACATAGCATATCATTACAACAGGTAATATGTTAGCTAGGTACCTAACGTTAGTTGGCTACTAATACATCAAACTTGCCAGCATGTTAACTAGCGATATGCTATTTAACTAACTACCCAACATTGATTGACTTCATTATTCCCGTCATTCTTTGTTTAGCTAAGTGGTATAGTCGTTGTGCGTTCTCAATGGACATTCGGGTGCTTTCGTAAATTCGCTCTGGCTATCTACTCCGCTTTCAGAGCACTCTCGTCTGAGTGTACGACAGCGCAGAATAATTGATGAATTTACGAGCGCTCAACACCGGTTGAATATGGCCGGTGTCAGTAAACGTCGGCAAAAAAGCGTAATTAAATTGTTGCCAGCAGCGCAGTTACAGTCACCAACGCTCTGGATAACATGAAACCTGCCTAACCAGCTCTGCTAGGGCAAGGAAAATAGTCAGAGTGAGGTGTTCTCTCATTTGTATCTGGAAGTAGCCAGCCAACGTTAGCTTGGGTGCTTGACTGACGTAAGGACAGAACGCTCGAATCAACCCTACTCCTCCGCCCGAGCGTCAAGTGTGCGCTCCGAGAGCGAAACGCTCTGAATTTACAAACGGACAATCTGACAACGCTCTGAATTTACAAACGCCCTGAGCGCACTCTGGCACTGATTGAAGTTAAGAACACAATCGTAACATTTCTAGCTAGTAACTAACAAGCTAGCAAGAGGTTGCATAGCAACAGCATCAACTTCCCGTAGACAGTCGAAAAGGATACGGTTCGTTTACAGTATACTAAGTGAACTAAAAGTATATAAACTCAGCAAAAAAAGAAACGTCCTCTCACTGCCAACTGCGTTTATTTTCAGCAAACTTAACATGTGAAAATATTTGTATGAACATAACAAGATTCAACAACTGAGACATAAACTGAACAAGTTCCACAGACATGTGACTAACATAAATTGAATAATGTGTCCCTGAACAAAGGGGGGGGGGTCAAAATCAAAAGTAACAGTCAGTATCTGGTGTGGCCACCAGCTGCATTAAGTACTGCAGTGCATCTCCTCCTCATGGACTGCACCAGATTAGCCAGTTCTTGCAGTGAGATGTTACCCCACGCTTCCACCAAGGCACCTGCAAGTTCCCAGACATTTCTGGGGGGAATAGCCCTAGCCCTCACCCTCCGATCCAACAGGTCCCAGACGTGCTCAATGGGATTGCGATCCGGGCTCTTCGCTGGCCATGGCAGAACACTGACATTCCTGTCTTGCAGGAAATCACGCACAGAATGAGCAGTATAGCTGGTGGCATTGTCATGCTGGAGGGTCATGTCAGGATGAGCCTGCAGGAAGGGTACCACATGAGGGAGGAGGATGTCTTCCCTGTAACGCACAGCGTTGAGATTGCCTGCAATGACAACAAGCTCAGTCCGATGATGCTGTGACACACCGCCTCAGACCAAGACAGACCCTACACCTCCAAATCGATCTCGCTCCAGAGTACAGGCCTCGTTGTAACGCTCATTCCATCGACGATAAACGCGAATCCGACCATCACCCCTGGTGAGACAAAACTGCGACTGGTCAGTAAAGAGCACTTTTTGCCAGTCCTGTCTGGTCCAGCGACGGTGGGTTTGTGCCCATAGGCGACATTGTTTCCGGTGATGTCTGGTGAGGACCTGCCTTACAACAGGCCTACAAGCCCTCAGTCCAGCCTCTCTCAGCCTATTGCGGACAGTCTGAGCACTGATGGAGGGATTGTGCGTTCCTGGTGTAACTCGGGCAGTTATTGTTGCCATCCTGTACCTGTCCCGCAGGTGTGATGTTCGGATGTACCGATCCTGTGCATGTGTAGTTACACGTGGTCTGCCAATGCAAGGACGATCAGCTGTACGTCCTGTCTCCCTGTAGCGCTGTCTTAGGCGTCTCACAGTACAGACATTGCAATTTATTGCCCTGGCCACATCTGCAGTCCTCATGCCTCCTTGCAGCATGCCTAAGGCACGTTTACGCAGATGAGGAGGGACCCTGGACATCTTTCTTTTGGTGTTTTTCAGAGTCAGTAGAAAGGCCTCTTTAGTGTCCTAAGTTTTCATAACTGTGACCTTAATTGCCTACCGTCTGTAAGCTGTTAGTGTCTTAACGACCGTTCCACAGGTGCATGTTCATTAATTGTTTATGGTTCATTGAACAAGCATGGGAAACAGTGTTTAAACCCTTAACAATGAAGATCTGTGAAGTTATTTGGATTTTTACGAATTATCTTTGAAAGACAGGGTCCTGAAAAGGGGACTTTTCTTTTTTTGCTGAGTTTAGTATGTAGAATATACTCATTAAGTATGTAGTATACAGTATGCTATTATGGGTATTCGAACACAGCTCATCAGTAGAGTTGAAAATGCGATGGAAACCCATTTAATTTGTATTTTTCATTCGGTACATGGGAATTAAATGGTAAAAGTTATTTTGCCTTTTATTTTGCCTTTTATCCGCAAAAGTCAGTTTGTTGGAAACACATCCCTGAGGGGAAATGCGTATATTGTTTTATGCAGATTTTAGAACATTTGCATGAAAATCTGTCGCAAATTGAATGGAAACCTAGCTACTGTTTGGAAATGGGGCAGAACCGTTGTGTTGAGATAGGGGTAATGGGGCAGGGAGGCCAACAAGCTGATACATGCCAGGCATATGAAGGTGAATTATTATCCATGTTGTAGCCATGTAATTGTTTCAATAATAGACATACATTTTCATAATACATTTACTGTTATTGCTCACTGGTCTAGATGGCCCAGTGGGGCCAGCTGCAACTACTGGATCCTAAATACCAGGAGCAGGTCCAACAGCTCTATGATGACTCCTTCCCCATGGACATCAGACAGTGCTTCAGCAAGTGGATTGAGAGCATCGACTGGTAAACAAGCAGGGATAAAGACTGCAGGGAGGCTGCTGTAAAATGGATTTACAAAGATCTATTCTATTTGACCAGAATTCTACACTACTCTTTTCAATTATATCTGTATTTTATTGTATTTCATCTCTTTCATCCAATCTTAATTCCTGTGTAAATCCATATCTATGTAGAGATAATGTTGCTGTTCTGATACTGATATACAGTATGTCAATGATCCAATCCATAGGGATTATGTGGCTGTTGAGGAATCCCTTGCCACTGTCCGCTTCCACGATCTCCTAGCCCAGCTTGATGACCAACACAGCCGCTTCGCCCTGGAGAAAAACCTCCTGCGACAACACAACATCCGCAAGTTCAAGAGAAACTTCCAGGTTTAGTATGAGCTCAGTCACATCTTTTCAGTACAGACCTTACTGCCAGTGGCCTTCCATACTTTATTGCTTGTATGTTACAGGAATGATCAATTAGAAGTTATACCTCTTGCTGCTATTTTCCCCTTTTAACTCCTGAAATATATTGATCTTGAATGAGTTGTTGATGTGGAATTCATGACCCCACTCTCTGTAAATGTTTTTTGGGGTTTGTAGTAATAAAGTACACACTTTCACAGGACCGCTTTCAGGAGGACCCTGTTCACATGGCCATGATCATCTCCAGAAACCTGAAGGAGGAGCAGAGGATTCTGGCTGCTGCCAAAAGCATAGAGGTGCCCTACATTGACTTGTATTGACATACATTGTAATTCATAAAATCACCACACGTCTTTCTCTATCCATGCTGTCAGATATTGTAGATGATCCATAACTGTATATTGGAGCGTTTACATGCTTTAACTGTGCAGTTAAATGAACAGTATTTTCTTCTCAGACCGACAGAGAAAACACACAGACTAGCATGGTTCTGGAGAAACAAAAGCTGGACAACAAAGTCAAAGACATGAAAAACAAGGTTCAGGTGAGTTAACATTTCCATCATATACTATATGTTGATTGTTTCCTGGTGGAACAAGTCCATCAGTGATTTGCAGTACATGTTCATGCATGTCAGGTTTGTCATCTATCTGATCCAACACGTTTATCTCACTTGCTAGGAAGCGGATCAGAATATAAAGTCTCTGGAATACCTTCAAGACGAGCATGACTTTAAGCTAAATACTCTTAAGAACAGAGGTGAGGTGTTTTATTCTCAATCTGTAATAGATCATCATCTATTTACAGGAATCTGTGTTTCAAGTATAGTCCGTAAGTGAATGTTTTTCCTTCTCTCACTTTAGAACATGAAATTAACAGGCTGACACCGAAACAGCTGGAACATGAGAAGCAGCTGATTGTAGAGATGTGTCTCAAGCTGAAGTTCAAGAGAGGGGTAAGAGGGGTCATGAGGGGTCATGATGAGGCTAAACAGTGACATTCGACCATGACTTTGTACTGTGAAAAATAACATGTAATGACAAAAAACATGAATAATCATGCATCAAGCACCACTAAGAATAACATGTATCATAGTCTCAGTCTGAATGACTAAGAGTGTATTATCTAGTTATAACCAGCATGCTCATATTGAAGAGTAGATGACGGTTATAGAGTAAATAATAACTATACGTTTGTTGTTGTCGCCCTCCACAGGAAGTGGTTGGCCAGTTGGCAGAGGTGCTTAACATGGCAGAGGCGGTCCAGTCAGACCTGATCTCAGAAGAGCTGCCTAAGTGGAAAAAGAGGCAGCAGAGCTCCTGTATCGGAGGACCACCCAACGCATGTCTGGACCAACTGCAGAACTGGTGAGGAGGCTAGTTCATTATTTTGGGTGTGTTGGCTGATGAAGCAAAAATATGCATTTTGGTTCTCTCCAAACAAATGGAAAATACATTTATTATTTTTCTTCATCTTCTTCTTCTTCCCCTGTAGGTTCACAGCGGTGGCGGAAAGCCTGCAGCAGGTGAGGCAGCAGCTGAAGGAGCTCCAGGAACTAGAGCAGAAGTACACATACGACAACGACCCAATCACACAGCAGAAAGGCTTACTGGAGGGGCGGGCCCTTGCACTGTTCCGGAACCTCCTAGAACGGTGAGTGACACCACACCTGTATTCCGATTTTAAATTAATTATCTCTCTCTCTCTCTCTCTCTCTCTCTCTCTCTCTATATATATATATATATATATATATATATATACACTGCTCAAAAAAATAAAGGGAACACTAAAATAACACATCCTAGATCTGAATGAATGAAATAATCTTATTAAATACTTTTTTCTTTACATAGTTGAATGTGCTGACAACAAAATCACACAAAAATTATCAATGGAAATCAAATGTATCAACCCATGGAGGTCTGGATTTGGAGTCACCCTCAAAATTATTGTGGAAAACCACACTACAGGCTGATCCAACTTTGATGTAATGTCCTTAAAACAAGTCAAAATGAGGCTCAGTAGTGTGTGTGGCCTCCACGTGCCTGTATGACCTCCCTACAATGCCTGGGCATGCTCCTGATGAGATGGCGGATGGTCTCCTGAGGGATCTGCTCCCAGACCTGGACTAAAGCATCCGCCAACTCCTGGACAGTCTGTGGTGCAACGTGGCGTTGGTGGATGGAGCGAGACATGATGTCCCAGATGTGCTCAATTGGATTCAGGTCTGGGGAACGGGCGGGCCAGTCCATAGCATCAATGCCTTCCTCTTGCAGGAACTGCTGACACACTCCAGCCACATGAGGTCTAGCATTGTCTTGCATTAGGAGGAACCCAGGGCCAACCGCACCAGCATATGGTCTCACAAGGGGTCTGAGGATCTCATCTCGGTACCTAATGGCAGTCAGGCTACCTCTGGCGAGCACATGGAGGGCTGTGCGGCCCCCAAAGAAATGCCACCCCACACCATGACTGACCCACCGCCAAACCGGTCATGCTGGAGGATGTTGCAGGCGGCAGAACGTTATCCACGGCGTCTCCAGACTCTGTCACGTCTGTCACATGTGCTCAGTGTGAACCTGCTTTCATCTGTGAAGAGCACAGGGCGCCAGTGGTGAATTTGCCGATCTTGGTGTTCTCTGGCAAATGCCAAACGTCCTGCACGGTGTTGGGCTGTAAGCACAACCTCCACCTGTGGACGTCGGGCCCTCATACCACCCTCATGGAGTCTGTTTCTGACGGTTTGAGCAGACACATGCACATTTGTGGCCTGCTGGAGGTCATTTTGCAGGGCTCTGGCAGTGCTCCTCCTTCTCCTCCTTGCACAAAGGCGGAGGTAGGAGTCCTGCTGCTGGGTTGTTGCCCTCCTACGGCCTCCTCCACGTCTCCTGATGTACTGGCCTGTCTCCTGGTAGCGCCTCCATGCTCTGGACACTACGCTGACAGACACAGCAAACCTTCTTGCCACAGCTCGCATTGATGTGCCATCCTGGATGAGCTGCACTACCTGAGCCACTTGTGTGGGTTGTAGACTCCGTCTCATGCTACCACTAGAGTGAAAGCACCGCCAGCATTCAAAAGTGACCAAAACATCAGCCAGGAAGCATAGGAACTGAGAAGTGGTCTGTGGTCACCACCTGCAAAACCAGGCCTTTATTGGGGGTGTCTTGCTAATTTCCTATAATTTACACCTGTTGTCTATTCCATTTGCACAACAGCATGTGAAATGTATTGTCAATCAGTGTTGCTTCCTAAGTGGACAGTTTGATTTCACAGAAGTGTGATTGACTTGGAGTTACATTGTGTTGTTTAAGTGTTCCCTTTATTTTATTGAGCAGTGTATATATATACACAGTACCAGTCAAAAGTTTGGACACACCTACTCATTCAAGGGTTTTTCTTTATTTTTACTATTTTCTACATTGTAGAATAATATGGAAGACATCAAAACTATGAAATAACACATATGGAATCATGTAGTAACCAAAACAGTGTTGAACAAATCAAAAGAGTGTGCAAAGCTGTCAAAGGCAAAGGCTATTTGAAGAATTTCAAATATAAAATATATTTTGATTTGTTTAACACTTTTTTGGTTACTACATGATTCCATATGTGTTATTTCATAGTTTTGATGTCTTCACTATTATTCTACAATGTAGAAAATAGTAAAAATAAAGAAAAACCCTTGAATGAGTAAGTCCAAACTTTTGACTGGTAGTGTGTGTGTGTATATATACACTACCGTTCAAAAGTTTGGGTTCACTTAGAAATGTCCTTGTTTTCGAAAGGAAAGCAATTTCTTTGTCCATTAAAATAACATAAAATTGATCAGAAATACAGTATATACATTGTTAATGTTGTAAATGGCTATTGAAGCTGGAAACGGCTGATTTTTTATGGAATATCTACATATGCGTTCAGAGGCCCATTATAAGCAACCATCGGTCCTGTGTCCCAATGGCACGTTGTGTTTCCTAATCCAAGTTTATCATTTTAAAAGGCTAATTGATAATTAGAAAACCCTTTAGAAATTATGTTAGCACAGCTGAAAACGGTTGTGCTGATTAAAGAAGCAATAAAACTTGCCTTCTTGAGACTAGTTGAGTATCTGGAGCATCAGCAATTGTGGGTTCGATTACAGGCTCAAAATGGCCAGAAACAAATAATTTTCTTTTGAAACTCGTCAGTCTATTCTTGTTCTGAGAAATTAAGGCTATTCCATGCGAGAAATTGCCAAGAAACTGAAGATCTCGTAAAACGCTATGTATTACTCCCTTCACAGAACAGCGCAAACTAGCTCTAACCAGAATAGAAAGAGGAGTGGGAGGCCCCAGTGCACAACTGAGCAAAAGGACAAATACAATAGAGTGTCTAGTTTGAGAAACAGATGCCTCACAGGGCCTCAACTGGCAGCTTCATTAAATAGTACCCGCAAAACACCAGTCTCAACGTCAACAGTGAAGAGGCGAGTCCGGGATGCTGACCTTCTAGGCAGAGTTTAAAAGAAAAAGCCATATCTCAGACTGCCCATCTTAATCTTTTATTTTTAAACCCCTTCAGTCAATAGCTTGTGGCTCCTCCATTTGCAGCGATAACCTCGACAAAACGTCTCCTATAGCCAGTAATCCGTTTCTGACATCTGTTTTGAGGGCTTTTTGCCCACTCCTCCTTACCGAACATAGGTCAGGACTTTGACTTGGCCAACCCAAAACACAAATCTTCTTTCTTCGGAGACATTCTTTGGTAGATTTGCTTGCATGCTTTGTGTTATTGTTGTTGGAAGACCCATTTTCAGCCCAGCTTTAGGTCCTTGACTGATGGCCTGACGTTCTGTTCAAGAATCTCCTGTTATACCTCAGAATTCATGGTTCCCTTAATGATGTGGAGTCGTCCAGGTCCAGAGGAGGAAAAGCAGCCCCAGATCTTGACATTTCCACCACCATGCTTGACAGTTGGGATAAGGTTATTTTGGCGGTAGGCAGTGTTTTTGCCAAACATAGCGGTGTTGATTGTGACCAAAAAGATAAATTGTGGACTCATCGGTCCAGAGAATGGACTTCCAGAAACCTTCAGGTTTGTCCAGGTGGTCTCTGGCAAAGTTAAGATGGCCAGTTTGGTTATTTTCTGACAGCAGAGGCTTCTTCCTAGCAACCCTCCCATGAATGGCATTTCGATTGTGTTCTTCTTATTGTTGAAGCATGCACAGTTACCTGAGATGCAGCAAGGGAGGTCTGCAAATCTCTAGATATTATGTTTGGATTGGCTTTTACCTGATTTATTATTGTTCTTGTGGCTCTTGGGGATATTTTGGTATTTTGGAAGGGCATCCACTTCTAAGCTGAGTTGCTGTCATGTTAAATGTTCTCCATTTGTAAATTATTTGCCTCACAGTGGACTGATGGAGCTCAAATCTTTTTGAGATTATTTTATAGCCTTCCCCAGACTGATGTGTTCTCACTACCCTCGTCCTGATATCTTCTGAGATTTCCTTTCCTCTCGGCATGGTGTGCTTTGCATTTACCTGGATGGGTAACACCAAACTGACCAGGTTTCTTATATCTATTTATCAGAGTCCCGCCCATACTCTTTCCTAACGATCTCTCCTTTGATTGGTTTATTTGGTAGCTCATTATTTACCCACCTGATTCTACTTACCTACTTGATTTAACCAAAGCAACCTGGGGTTCACTTATTTTTGCACCTGCACTAATTCCTTTTTAATTTTGTTTTTCTACACATTTCCTATACACCAACATATGGTATTGTTAAATATAAACCTGTTATGCCAGATCAAAAAGACTGGTTCTGATTAAATGAAGATTTCATGGTAAAATTGAAAAAATCTGTAATTACACAAGGGGTTCACATACTTTCAAACAGCACTGTGTATTTATATATATATATATATACAGTGAGGGAAAAAAGTATTTGATCCCCTGCTGATTTTGTACGTTTGCCCACTGACAAATATATAAGTCTATCATTTTAATGGTAGGTTTATTTGAACAGTGAGAGACAGAATAACAACAAAAAAATCCAGAAAAACACGTCAAAAATGTTATAAATTGATTTGTATTTTAATGAGGGAAATAAGTATTTGACACCTCTGCAAAACATGACTTAGTACTTGGTGGCAAAACCATTGTTGGCAATCACAGAGGTCAGACGTTTCTTGTAGTTGGCCACCAGGTTTGCACACATCTCAGGAGGGATTTTGTCCCACTCCTCTTTGCAGATTTTCTACAAGTCATTAAGGTTTCAAGGCTGACGTTTGGCAACTCGAACCTTCAGCTCCCTCCACAGATATTCTATGGGATTAAGGTCTGGAGACTGGCTAGGCCACTCCAGGACCTTAATGTGCTTCTTCTTGAGCCACTCCTTTGTTGCCTTGGCCGTGTGTTTTGGGTCATTGCCATGCTGGAATACCCATCCACAACCCATTTTCAATGCCCTGGCTGAGGGAAGGAGGTTCTCACCCAAGATTTGACGGTACATGGCCCCGTCCATCGTCCCTTTGATGCGGTGAAGTTGTCCTGGCCCCTTAGCAGAAAAACACCCTCCAAAGCATAATGTTTCCACCTCCATGTTTGACGGTGGGGATGGTGTTCTTGGGGTCATAGGCAGCATTCCTCCTCCTCCAAACACGGCGAGTTGAGTTGATGCCAAAGAGCTCGATTTTGGTCTCATCTGACCACAACACTTTCACCCAGTTCTCCTCTGAATCATTCAGATGTTCATTGGCAAACTTCAGACGGGCCTGTATATGTGCTTTCTTGAGCAGGGGGACCTTGCGGGCGCTGCAGGATTTCAGTCCTTCACGGCGTAGTGTGTTACCAATTGTTTTCTTGGTGACTATGGTCCCAGCTGCCTTGAGATCATTGACAAGATCCTCCCGTGTAGTTCTGGGCTGATTCCTCACCGTTCTCATGATCATTGCAACTCCACGAGGTGAGATCTTGCATGGAGCCCCAGGCCGAGGGAGATTGACAGTTATTTTGTGTTTCTTCCATTTGCGAATAATCGCACCAACTGTTGTCACCTTCTCACCAAGCTGCTTGCCGATGGTTTTGTAGCCCATTCCAGCCTTGTGTAGGTCTACAATCTTGTCCCTGACATCCTTGGAGAGCTCTTTGGTCTTGACCATGGTGGAGAGTTTGGAATCTGATTGATTGATTGCTTCTGTGGACAGGTGTCTTTTATACTGGTAACAAGCTGAGATTAGGAGCACTCCCTTTAAGAGTGCGCTCCTAATCTCAGCTCGTTACCTGTATAAAAGACACCTGGGAGCCAGAAATCGTTCTGATTGAGAGGGGGTCATATACTTATTTCCCTAATTAAAATGCAAATCAATTTATAACATTTTTGACATGCGTTTTTCTGGATTTTTGTTGTTGTTATTCTTTCTCTAACTGTTCAAATAAACCTACCATTAAACTTATAGACTGATCATTTCTTTGTCAGTGGGCAAACATACAAAATCAGCATGGGATCAAATACTTTTTTCCCTCACTGTATATACCCAAATGCCTCTATACAGTATATCACCTCTAAATTATTTGTGTCTCTATGGTGTGTCTCAGTTCCTTGGTGGTGGAGAGACAGCCCTGTATGCCTACACATCCACAGAGACCTCTGGTGCTGAAGACACAGGTGCAATTCACTGTCAAGCTCAGGTAAGCACAAACACAACAGCACCTACCATCTGTAGTTCCTCCCATCTGTAGTTCCTATGGATCTTTCCAGGCCTGGTTGAGTTTTGATTTGTATTCGCTCTCCTCTAGATTTCTTGTGAAGCTCCAGGAATTCAACAATAAACTCAAAGTGAAAGCCTTTTTAAACAAGTAAGTAAATGAGTGTTGTGTGTTATGTCCTGCTCTTGAATTTGTGATGTGAAAACCTACCTTAATTGAATGCACTTTTTTTTTCCTCCGTAAGTTCTCTCCCTAAGTTCCCTAATTTCAACGTTCGTAAGTTCAACATATTGAAAAGCAACCCAAAGGTTATGAGTATGGAGCAGTACAATGGAAGCTTGGCTGCAGAGTTTTTACATTTGGTAAGCTAGCACCATTTCAAATGGCATACAGGGCACTAAATCTGAATGACTGTCCATTTGGACCTGCACTGTCATTACTCCTTACAGCAGGGTTCCCCAAATGGCGGTCATTTTATTTGTTAAAGTTGTATTTCTTATTTATTTTTTACGGTAAAAACACCAGCAAATCAGCTCCAAGTGATTTTAATTTAGAAAATCTGTTCTAAAATATTACCATGCATATTAAATAAATATATGTGACTGTATACAAATGTAAGCAAGGTTTGAAATTGTTATGTTTTAGTCAAATATTATATCTGTTTGGGCTTCTTGCGGTCAATTTGTAGTATACAAATTATTTGTAATTATGTTCCGGCACCCTGACCATCCGCTCAAGAAAATATCGGGCCGCGGCTGAATCTACAGTAGTTGATGATCCCTGCATTACAGTTTATTCTTTGATCTCAACACAGAAACTGCAAGAGCAGAGAGTGAATGGAAAAGGAAAGAAAGAGGTGAGAGACCTAAGAGAGCTGGTTTCTGATTGGTCTTAATGGGCTATAATGACCATGTAATCTGTACAGTATTTGTGAATTTCATGATAAATACTAAATACAGTCTGGTGCGGATTATGTTTGCTCTGTCTGTCCATGTTATTCCAGGGGCCTCTCATTGTGACAGAGGAGCTGCACTCCATCTGCTTTGAGTCTGAACTCCGCCAGTCAGGTCTGGAAATCAAACTAGAGGTAAGTGGTCTGAAATATAGAGACTACACTTCCATTTTCATGAGGTCCAACAGCACTCTGGCCTTATTTAATTTGATCTTGATTTTCTCCGGCCTCTGGTCCTTCTTAGACCATCTCCCTGCCAATCGTGGTCATCTCCCACATCAGCCAGCTGCCCAGTGGCTGGGCCTCCATCCTGTGGTACAACATGCTGACCAGCGAGCCCCAGGTAGAGTACCTCCCCTCTGGTTTCTCTCAAGTTTTCTCTCAAGGTTCCTTCCTTCTAGGGAGCTTTTCCTTGCCTTGAAGGTGCAATGCTGGGTTACTGTCAAGCACTTTAAAAAGGAGTGATTGATTTGTTGTAACAGAACCTGGAGTTCTTCCTGAGCCCACCTACAGTGTCCTGGGGTCAGCTGTCTGAGGTGCTGAGCTGGCAGTTCTCCTCTGTCACCAAGAGGGGACTCAATGATGAGCAGCTAGGTATGCTGGCTGACAAACTACTGGGCCAGAAAGCACAGAGAAATCCTGAGGGCCTTATCCCCTGGACCATGTTCGGTGCTGTCAAGGTAGGTTATGATTACAGTACACAGAATATATAATATTTGGTCTCACTTTAAACAAAGTACAACTGATAAAGGAATTATATAGCATACATAAATGCTTCATAAACACTACATAAATGCTTCACAAATGGTGTAGAAAGGGTGACAACAAATCCCACTGTAGGGTGACTTGCCAAATGTGACATAATGCACGATATATGTTTATACACCATTTATAAAATATGACATATACTTATAGATGATTTGTGAAGCATTTATGTAGTGCTTATGAAGCCTTTATGTATTCTATATAAAGCCTTCATAAGTTGTACTTTTGTTTAAAATATTTACAGTTCATAAAGATATATAAGGAAGATATCTAGTAAGTGTTTCCCTGTGTCTACTATAGAGCCAGAGTGAGAAGAGCTTTCCCTTCTGGCTGTGGATCGAAGCCATCCTGGACCTCATCAAGAGACATCTGCTGTCCCTGTGGAACGATGGGTGAGTTATTTCATTTTCAGTGGGTTGAACATTATCATTATCAGAGAGTTAGCAGTATGGTATCTATAGCTTGCCACAACAGACTTCATTCTGTTAGAGCTGCATCTGCCGAATTTCTCAGCACAAAAGCAAACAACTACACTGTTATGCTCTAATTAGCTGAGGAACGCTCAATTCAGTTCTCTTATATCGAGGCAGAGTTGAGTTTTGATAACTAGTCGAGGGATTTGATAGCAACAACATTGAGTCACCATCAGTCGATTATTGTAAAAACTGAAAAATAGGTGTTTGTATTCGATAAAAGGTTGTGTTAAAAGTATGAATTTCAGCACCCCGCTGAAGGACCGCTGTTGTATAGGACAAACATAGGTACATGTAAGCTGATGAAGAATCGAATGATGGTGACTCAATGTTGTTGCTAGCAAATCCCGAGACCAGTTATGAAAACTCAACTCCGCCTCGATATGAGAGAACGGAGTTGAGCGTTCCTCTTGCTAGTTCTAATGGACTACCAGGGACCACAGATGGCTGAATCAGCTACAGTGCATTCGGAAAGTATTCAGACCCCTTCCCTTTTTCCACATTTTGTTACGTTACAGCCTTATTCTAAAATGGACTAAATAAATACAAATCCTAATCAATCACAATACCCCATAATGACAAAGCGAAAACTTTGTTAAAAATGAAAACAGAAATACCTTATTTACATAAACTACCAGTCAAAAGTTTGGACACACCTACTCATTCAAGGGTTTTTGTTTATTTTTACTATGTTTTACATTGTAGAATAATAGTGAAGACATCAAAACTATGAAATAATACATATGGAATCATGTAGTAAACAAAAAAGTCTTAAACAAATCAAAGTATATTTGAGAATCTTCAAATAGCCACCCTTTGCCTTGATGACAGCTTTGCACACTCTTGGCATTCTCTCACCCAGCTTCACTTGGAATGCTTTTCCAACAGTCTTGAAGGAGTTCCCACATATGCTGAGCACTTGTTGGCTGCTTTTCCTTCACTCTGCGGTCCAACTCATCCCAAACCATCTCAATTGGGTTGAGGTCGGGGGACTGTGGAGGCCAGGTTATCTGATGCAGCACTCCATCACTCTCCTTGGTAAAATAACCCTTACACCGCCTGGAGGTGGTTTGGGTCATTGTCCTGTTGAAAAACAAATGATAGTCCCACTAAGCCCAAACCAGATGGGATGGCGTATCGCTGTAGAATGCTGTGGTTGCCATGCTGGTTAAGTGTGCCTTGAATTCTAAATAAATCACAGACAGTGTCACCAGCAAAGCACCCCCACACCATAACACCTCCTCCTCCATGCTTTACGGTGGGAAATACACATGCGGAGATCATCTGTTCACCCACACTGCGTCTCACAAAGACACGGCGGTTGGAACCCAAAATCTCAAATTTGGACTCCAGACCAAAGGACAAATTTCCACCGGTCTAATGTTCATTGCTCGTGTTTCTTGGCCCAAGCAGGTCTCTTCTTGTTATTGGTGTCCTTTAGTAGTGGTTTCTTTGCAGCAATTCGACCTTGAAGGCCTGTTTCACACAGTCCCCTCTGAACAGTTGATGTTGAGATGTGTCTGTTATTTGAACTCTGTGAAGCATTTATTTGGGCTGCAATTTCAGAGGCTGGTAACTCTTAACTCATCCTCTGCAGCAGAGTTAACTCTGGGTCTTCCATTCCTGTCGCGGTCCTCACGAGAGCCAGTTTCATCATAGCGCTTGATGGTTTTTGCGACTGCACATGAAGAAACTTTCAAATTTCTTGAAATGTTCCTTATTGACTGACCTTCATGTCTTAAAGTAATGATGGACTGTTGTTTCTCTTTGCTTATTTGAGCTGTTGGCTCATACGCATTAAGAAGGAAAGAAATTCCACAAATTAACTTTTAAGAAGGCACACCTGTTAATTGAAATGCATTCCAGGTGACTACCTCATGAAGCTGGTTGAGAGAATGCCAGGAGTGTGCAAAGCTGTCATCAAGGCAAAGGGTGGCTACTTTGAAGAATCTCAAATATAAAATATATATTGATTTTGTTTAACACTTTTTTGGTTACTACATGATTCCATATGTGTTATTTCATAGTTTTGATGTCTTCACTATTATTCTACAATGTAGAAAATAGTTAAAAATAAAGAAAAAACCTGGAATGAGTAGGTGTATCCAAACTTTCGACTGGTACTGTAAGTATTCAGACCCTTTGCTATGAGACTCGAAATTGAGCTCCGGTGTATCCTGTTTCCATTGATCATCCTTGAGATGTTTCTACAACTTGATTGGAGTCCACCTGTGGTAAATTCAATTGATTGGACATGATTTGGAAAGGCACACACTTGTCTATATAAGGTCCCACACTTGAAAGTGCATGTCAGAGCAAAACCAAGCCATGAGGTCGAAGGAATTGTCCGTAGAGCTCCGAGACAGGATTGTGTCGAAGCACAGATTTGGGGAAGGGTACCCAAACATTTCTGCAGCATTGAAGGTCCCCAAGAACACAGTGGCTTCCATCATTCTTAAATGGAAGAAGTTTGGAACCACCAAGACTCTTCCTAGAGCTGGCCGCCCGGCTCGGGAGAGAAGGGCCTTGGTCAGGGAGGTGACCAAGAACCTGATGGTCACTCTGACAGAGCTCCAGAGTTGCTCTGTGGAAATGGGAGAACCTTCCAGAAGGACAACCATCTCTGCAGCTCTCCCCCAATCAGGCCTTTATGGTAGAGTGGCCAGACGGAAGCCACTCCTCAGTAAAAGGCACATGACAGCCCACTTGAAGTTTGCCAAAGGCACCTAAAGACTCAGACCATGAGAAACAAGGTTCTCTAGTCTGATGAAACCAAGATTGAACTCTTTGGCCTGAATGCCAAGCGTTACATCTGGAGGAAACCTGGCACCATCCCTACGGTGAAGCATGGTGGTGGCAACATCATCCTGTGGGGATGTTTTTCAGCGGCAGGGACTGGGAGACTAGTCAGGATCGAGGGAAAGATGAACAGAGCAAGGTACAGAGAGATTATTGATGAAAACCTGCTCCAGAGCGCTCAGGACTTTAGACTGGGGCAAAGGTTCACCTTCCAACAGGACAATGACCCTAAGCACACAGCCAAGACAACGCAGGAGTGCCTTTGGGACAAGTCTCTGAATGTTCTTGAGTGGCCCAGCCAGAGCCTGGACTTGAACCCGATCAAACATCTCCGGTGAGACCTGAAAATAGCTGTGCAGCGACGCTCCCCATCCAACCTGACAGAGCTTGAGGGGATCTGCAGAGAAGACTGGGAGAAACTCCCCAAGTACAGGTGTGCCAAGCTTGTAGCGTCATACCCAAGAAGACTCGATGCTGTAATCGCTGCCAAAGGTGCTTCAACAAAGTACTGAGTAAACGGTCTGAATACTTATGTAAATGTTATATTTCAGTTTTTTATTTCTTATACATTTTGCAAAAATTTCAAAAAACGTGTTTTTGCTTTGTTATTATGGGGTATTGTGTGTAGATTGATGAGGGAAAAAACAATTTAATCAATTTTAGAATAAAGCTGTAACGTAACAAAATGTGGAAAAAGTTAAGGGGTCTGAATACTTTCCTAATGCACTGTACATTTACAGAATTGTTGAACAATGTGAATTTCCCCTGTCAAATATACATAATAAAGTAAAATGTTGTTTATTCAAAAAAAAAAATCATCCACACAGTTGCATTCTGGGCTTTGTGAGTAAGGAGAGAGAGAAGTCCATGCTGACTGGGAAGTGTCCAGGCACGTTCTTGCTGCGCTTCAGTGAGAGTAGCAGAGATGGAGCCATCACATTCACTTGGGTGGAACACGACCTATACGGTGAGTCTGTGAAAACACACACACCACACGCACACACAGCGGCCCTGTAGGCAATTACAATTAAAAGGTTGATGTGTGTGTGTTTCGCAGATAAGCCTGTATTCCATGCAGTGGAGCCCTACACCAAGAAGAACCTGTCTGTCGTCTCTCTGCCTGACATCATCCGCACCTACAAGGTGATGGCAGCTGAGAACATCCCAGAGAACCCACTCCGCTTCCTCTACCCAGACATCCCCAAAGACAAGGCCTTCGGAAAGTACTACGCCAGGGACACAGAGGGTAAGCAGCCAGTGACCTCTTTGTTTCAATCCTCTGTGAATATTATAATAAATAATATATGCCATTTAGCAGACGCTTTTATCCAAAGCGACTTAGTCATACGTGTATACATTTTATGTATGGGTGGTCCCGGAATAAAGAAGCATTACTGAAATCTACTTCCATTGTCCCATCAATCATGCCCCTTGGTAGCAATTGTGTTCTTTTTGATTTACACAAAGCCCCTGTGAGGACCAGGATGTCTGTTTGGTAGACCATTGGGGTTGTGGAGCAGGTGGGGCAGGTGGTCTTTATCTCTGGCCCACCATTTTAATTTTTCAGCATCGGAGCCCATGGATGTGGAGAGTCCCACCACAACAGGATACATGAAGAGAGAACTCATATCAGTTTCAGAAGTGTAAGTCTAGAGTACACTTCATAATACTCAATATTTATTTATTTCGTAAAAGGTGAAGGTGCCATAAATACTGTATTTGTATTTGCAGTAGTCTGGTTTGAGTATGATTGATGATCTGACTTAACTGTCATTTTCGCAATGTGTTTTAGTCACCCATCTAGACTGCAAGACAACATGATGCCCATGTCGTCAGACGTGTTCGAAGAGCTGAAGAGAAATGTTGCACCAGTGCTCCAGTGTTGGAATAGTCCTAAGGATATGTTAGATTAATTTGTAATTTAAGAATAATGACTAAAGGATTTCACCCCAAATACAGTAGAAATGTGTGAACGGTGTTAAGAGTTATAATGTAGTGGCAACCCACTAACATAGGGGGGCGGGACTAAACATTCCAGGGTGAAGGGGACTGAGAAAACGGGTTAAAAAAAGCCTCCTAAAGGTGGGCGGAGCAAAGTGCCTTTGTTTGTCAAGGGGTATAAAAACAGTAGTGTATGGGTTTTGGCGCCAGAGCTCTCCATGAATAATAATACAGATCATTCTTGCTGGTTGTGGAGCTTGAATCATTTATGATTAAAACCAGAGCCTTACAACCACTGGTAATAATTCAAGCTTAGGTTGAATTAGAGATAGACATTCTCATGACAGGATATTGATGCTGTGGTGAGTAAAACTTCCCCTCTGGTGCTCAAAAAAGTGTATTAAATTCCATTCAATTGCAGTCTGATGCCAAACACTATCTAAGAATTGATGAACAATGCAATCATTGGCGAATATGTAGCCTATATATCATCATGACATTTCTCGTCCATTATTCTTCTTCATCATACTACTTGCCTCAGGCATCTGATCTCGGAGTGTTTTTACCTGAAGACTTTCAGGTATAGTTAATGGTGCCGTTTTCGCCGAATAAGCATGTCTTTGCTAGTAATAACAGGCTGTGGGTGACATTTCAATGACGCAAAATAAACACTGGTGCTGTCAAACCGTACCTACTGTAGTAACTTATAGTAGTACGTGCAGTACAACTGTTTTGTGTTTTCAGCATGAGGCTCATGTATGCATGATTATCTGTAGTCTGCTACATTTCCTGACCAGTATGCAACATCCTCTAAAAATGCTTAAATCCCTTGAGATTGGAATGAATGTGCATGTTGCAAATTCAATGTCATCATGATGGCATTTATTTTGTCCCGCTAGTCTAACCTATGGTAGTTTTGCATCCATAAAGACATTTTGCTCATGTTGACTATTTATCATCCTCTGTAGATGTTTGAGAACATGCCTAACTTGGACTGCAACTGAGCCAACGGACATGTGGGACCTGATCATTTAGTCCAGAACATGTTTTATATTGAAGCCTATTTCATTTGTATCCTTTACTCTCCTTGAACTTCAGTAGTCATGTTGCAGAACATATAAACTTTTTTTGTACGGAGTCAGTTTGAAAGATATACAATTACAGTAGAAATATACATTATATATTACACTCACTGGAAACAATTAGATATTTTGGTGATAATGTGTATAAACATAAAACACTTAGCTAACTACTGTAACATTCATATAATGACTGAATAGGCGCTCCTAAGTCTTTCCATGTCCATATTCAACCATATACAGTCCTGTGTGGCTCATTTGCGACGCCACGGTTGTGGGTTCGATTCACAGTAAGGGAAAAAAAAGGTCTGAAAATGTATGCACTCACTACTTGTAAGTCACTCTGGATAAGACCATCTGCTAAATGACCCCAAAAAAATAATAAAATGAGATATTATCCATCTTTTGAAGTTATTTATTTATTGTTTGATCATTGAAATAAATATATCTCCATTGCCTGCAACACACAGCTGAAGCAGATATACTTGAATGAAAACAAACAAACTGATGACATCAGTATACACCTGTGGTACATTCAAAATAATTTGTTAATGTTGAAGTTGACCTGCAACTACACAGATGAACAATAAACACTCATACATACGAGGCTTCTTGTGCAACAGAGACTGGGGATACAAAGTCAAATCACTTGAGATGAGTTATTCAATAACAATATCATAGTCATTCATCAAATCACAAGTACGTTGCCTGAGTACTTTTAGTACAATAGTGTAGGGCTTGAGATTTTGAATGCAATGCCCTCTGTCATTACCAGATTTGTAGTTGCTGTCCCTCCCATAGTCAATGACACAAACATATATACACACAAACAGACTAGTTCTCACCAAAACAACCTGACTTTTCAAGTATACGCTTACACGTTTATTTTACACTTTTACACTCTAAACAGTTAAACAATCAATGTGCGTATCTGCATAAAAAGTGCTCCATTAGTTATGTGTAGGATAGTCTTAGTGTTCTGCTTTCATATATGCCTATAATGACAACTATTTTATCTCTACCCAAAATAGGCTTTTGGGTGAGTATGGCAAGATTTAAAGTCCACCATTGTGGAGTTGTTCCGAACTAAAAACATTCATTAAAGTGTAATGCACTGTCAATAACTGTCTATAACTGAAAATAAAATCCATGTAAAACCATATAGCTGACAAATAAGTAAACTTGTGTGATAAGACATGATAGTAACGCCATTGACACTGCTGTATCCATTAAGTGATAAATCAATGTTTCGAAGGGTTTTATGTTTTGCCCTAAAATTTGAATTCGCATAGGTGGGAAACCTGTCTGTAAAGAGCACATGGCTGCTGGTTGAATTGTATTGTATTGCTCCTGAGAAACTCAGACTGTGGGTTTTGTGCCATGGCTCCACACCTTCTGCAGGGCATTAGGCGGCTCACTTATGATATGTTCTCTTTTTTAAAGTTGCCGACTTGACTTTATTATCAGGTGGAGCAAACGTACACAACAGCTTTGGCTGACACTTAAATAAATAAACCCCTTTCTACTCAAAATTTAAATAAGACTATAGAACAATCAAGAAAAAACAACTTTTGTCATTTTGAAGAAAAATGTGCAAAAATGTCTAGCTATCAAATAGCAAACCAGCAAAACAAAACTCACTCCACATAATGCCATACTTTCAATTCATATGAAGCTACTAGGCCTAAATCAAAAGACCAGAGGTCCTAAACCATAGATAGCCTGATCCCAGATCTGTCTGGGCTGTATAGCCAACTGTATAGCCAGTGTCATATACAGCACAAACATATTTGTGACTAGGCTACCTAGATCTGTGAACATGTGGAAAAGTTTATATAACGCATTCTGCCTCATCAATATAGCCAAACTTAAGCCTAACTGCACAGCGTGTGGACTTTATCAATTTTCTTCAAAAGCTGTGCCAGTGAGAGAGTCACTTGATTTCACTACAGATAAATAGTATTTACACTGAATCCATCTACCTCAGATATTATCTTAATTTCAGGGATATACACACATTACATAAATGTGCACGTTATCTTATGCATACGTTCAGGTTTTACACACTGTTGTACATAAAGAGAAATGTTTTGTGCACTTAAATGTAGAAAATACATTCCACATAGTGCCGACACACACAGAGGGTGAGTTGCGCAGAGTGAACAGTACGACATAAAAAAGGAAACAACCAAAAAAACTAAAAACATCTGGGTAAAAGTCAGTCAAAATATATTTTTTGGACACATTGTCGTCTTTGAAAATACAGAAATACAATACTTTTATACAAAATCAACAATACAGTATTATCAACAGTATACGTGACCTACCACTGACGTGACAAAGGGACCACACACTTACAGTAAATCTTCCAGATAGTTAATGGGGCCATAGAAATAGAATGACTGGAAAGGACCAAGCCTCTCAGATCACATATATAATTTCAATGGGAACGTCCGTTCTAGTTATTTAATTTCTATGGATAAATAAGATTATTAGTTGGCTCATTTTTTTATAATAGGCCGTCAATGTTCTTCTCCGATATCTCCTTCTCTTTGTCCTCAGTGGCGCCCCCCGGTGGACTGTACTTGTTATTGTAGTCCTGGAGCATGGTCACAACATCGTGGTGTCCAAAGTGCACTGCCTCTTCCATCGGTGTGTTACCCCACCTTGATGGAACAGACAAGAGACATGGTAAACACTGCTCTTAAATGGACACATTTTATATTAGCTAGGTTTTCATCTAATTGGCGAAAGATATTAATGCGAATATTCTCAAATCTGCAAAATAAAATACTTTTACCCCCCTGTGAAGTTCATCATAACTTATTTCACCTGTTGACTAATAAACTGCATGCTTTCCCAAGTCGTAGTGGGAGGACCACATAACATATCATTGTGTGACTCCAAGTTTACATCTATATGATGGTTATTATATAAATATTTGCGCATAAAAGCGTTTCCACCACCATTTCTCGCATAATACATTTTGGAGACAAAAATATCCCATCTTGTCTAGCGTATTTTGTTTTGTCGACATTTAGAAAGTTTACCAACAAATTTGCTGTTTCCATCCAGCCTGTCGGGACATTTCTTATCCGACGTACTTTACTCGCATAAAAAAGTTGGATGGAAAACTGGTTAATAAAGTGAGTGAAATCACTGCAACACTTAACAAAGAGCTGCAGTTAGTTTCAGAATGGGTGGCAAGGAATAAGTTAGTCCTAAATATTAAAAAAACTAAAAGCATTGTATTTGGGACAAATCATTCACTAAACCCTAAACCTCAACTAAATCTTGAAATGAATAATATGGAAATTTAGCAAGTTGAGGTGACTAAACTGCTTGGAGTAATCCTGATTGTAAACTGTCAGGGTCAAAACCTTTTGATACAACAGTAGCTAAGATGGGGAGAAGTCTGTCCATTAAAAAAGCGCTCCCTTGCCTTCTTAACAACATTATCAACAAGGTAGGTCATACAGGCCCTAGTTTTGTCGCACCTGGACTACATTTACATTTACGTCATTTAGCAGACGCTCTTATCCAGAGCGACTTACAGTTAGTGAGTGCATACATTTTGTATTTAAAAAAAATAATTATACTGGAATCGAACCCACAACCCTGCCGTTGCAAATGCCATGCTCTACCAACTGAGCTACATCCCTGCCGGCCATTCCCTCCCCTACCCTGGGCCAATTGTGCGCCGCCCCATGGGTCTCCCGGTCGCGGCCAGCTACGACAGAGCCTGGATACGAACCAGGATCTCTAGTGGCACAGCCTTAGACCACTGCGCCACTCGGGAGGACTCCTGTTCAGTTGTGTGGTCAGGTGCCACAAACATGGCAGCACGGTTGGCCCTTAAATGTACACGGAGAGCTAACATTAATGATATGCATGTCAATCTCTCATGGCTCAAAGTGGAGGAGAAATTGACTTCATCACTACTTGTTTTTGTCGGACACCCATGCAGAGCCCAGACATGCCACCAGAGATCTCTTCACAATCCCCAAGTCCAGAACAGACTATGGGAGGTGCACAGTACTACATAGAGCCATGACTACATGGAACTCTATTCCACATCAGGTAACTGATGCAAGCAGTAGAATCAGATTTTTAAAAAACGCATTAAAATACACCTTATGGAACAGCAGGGACTGTGAAGAGACACACGCATATGCACACAAACGCTAGCACACACACGTACATTGTAATATTGTTGTATGGTGGTATTATACATTTTGTATTGTAGATATGTAGTGGTGTAATAATGTTATATGATGTACTGTTTTATCTTTTGTTTTATGTGTGATGTAAGTATCTTAATGTGTTTGGAGTAGCTGCTGCCAAATACAAATACTCACCTGGAAGTAGAGGTCTAAAATGGAAGTCATGTCTGTCCCTTCTGGAAAGCACTAGAAAGAAACAACAGTGATTTGATTTGACAGTCAGACAATGCCTAGTAAAAATGTCTAAGTGATCTAGAAAAGGTACATTTGACTGATGTAAAGTGTGTGTGCTTGTTTCAGCTGTCACCAACCTTCTTCTCCTTCAGATAGTAGCCAATAGCAAAGTTCCGATCCCCAGACTCCCTCTCTGACTGGAATCTGGGTGCAAAGAGAGTTGTGTTGTTAGTTAGCTGTTCTGTTTCAACTAAGTTCAATTCCAATTTGGTTCCAATTCTACTTCCCAAACCAGTAAAGCTATTTGTGTTGTTGACATAGCCACAGGAAGTAGTTAGGGGGTGGGGGTGGGGGTGGGGGCCGCGGCGGTGCAACATAATACTTTTGCAAGGCACTGTACACACTCACTCACACACAATACATCGAAACTCCCACACAAAACCCATACACATTCACTACATATGCACACATAGACATAACACACACGCATACCGAAACAACACAACACACAAACATTATTATCTATCCTGATGCCTAGTCACTTTACCCTGCCTTTATGTACATATCTACCTGAAATTACAATAAAATATGACTATAGGCCTAAAATATTTAGCTACATAAGGAACATATTGTAGCGACCCGCACAGACAGCTGTGTGTTATGTGTTAGGCTAGTAGATGGTTGTGTTGTACCTACCAGTACCCAGTGTTCGCGGGGTCCGACATGTCAATCAACCTGCTATCTGCCAATCACGGGAATGCCTGGAATGTTCTGATGCCGGGCATCCTGGCGGTTGGCGGAGTGGCGTGGAGGGGGGTTGGGCAGGGGGATGGAGCATTGGAAGTTAAGACCAGGTTTAGCTTTTGTTCTCTCTCTTTTTTACGTCTGGGCTTCACGAGAGAAGGTCACGATTGGCTTGTGGGTTATCTTTCATTTATTTGGCGTGGGCTACGGCCAAACAGTAGCCTGTGTAAAGTTGGTTTAATAAACCGTCCATTCGTAAACTCAATCCTCTGTCTGGACAGTTGTTCTTTTATGATCTAGTCAGGTCATTACATTGGTGTCAGAAGTAAAAACGTTGATAAAAGTTAGCCAGCTAGCTAGCTGACTTCTGTGGCTAGCTACCATAGGTGAGAACGGGGGTTGAAGCTGCTTCGAGGGAATCCGAAAGTGAAGGTGGAGGTAGGGGACGATTATGGCCAAGGAGGTGCGTGTGCATGGACGTCGGGGGTTCTGGCTGAGGAGATCGCCAGGGCATCGGAGCCCAGAGGCCGCTTGAGGGAGGACGTTAGAGTGATGGCGGCTGAAGCGGGCATGAGTGCTTCGTCGACTGTGTTTCACGCGGATTCTGGTGGGCGGACCGAAGGGGTGACGTCGACGCGGCAGGACGAGGAATCTGGGGCTCAGGATGTAAACAAACATGGCGGCGCCCAATTCCCGGCTGCGTCCGTATCCGTTAAGACCCCGAAGTATTCCGGTAAGGCGGATTGGGAAGCTTTTCATGCTCAGTTTGAACTGTTAGCTCATTTTAGGGGGTGGTCGGATGAAGATAGGGCACTGCAGTTGGCTTTATGCCTCACGGATGAAGCTCTGGCCTGTTTGATATTGATTAGCCCCGAGGACAGACGTGATTATGGTGCTTTAGTGGGAGCACTGAGGAGGCGCTATGGACAGTGTGTACAGCCCGGGCTACTGCGCTCCGAACTGAGTAATAGACGCAGGCAGCCTGGGGAGCCTCTACGGGTGCTAGCTAATGACATTGAGAGCCTCTCTCGGCGGGCATATGCTCACATGCCCCCCTCCGTGCAGAGCGAGCTAGCACAGGACCAGTTCATACAGGCGCTCTCTCCTACGGAGCTGCGCATACAGACCCAGCTGGCTCATCCTGAGTCATTGCAGGTAGCCTTGGAGATGGCTTTGGAGAGGGAGCTGGTGTGGGCTGGGGCTTTGGTGGGGGTGCAGGGAGACAGACCCTCTGTGCGAGCTGGGGGGCAGAGCAGCCCGGAGCCGGAAAAGCCTGCATGGGTGGCTGAAATGACAGAACTCATTCGTGCTGTGTCGCTACAGGCGGCACGAAACACACGCCCTGGTCCCAGGGTCTGCTGGGGTTGTGGCCAGCCAGGCCATCTGCGCCGAGATTGCCCCATGTCCCCCAGAGCTCAGGGAAACGGCTCGGGGTCCGCATAGACCGGGTAGTGCGGACCCCTGGCTTTCTATCCCAACCACCATCTTCTTCAGGAGGAGCCCACCGGCACAGACGGGGAAGCAAGGCTCCACTTCCCCCAGAAGCAGACGAGGGCAAGCGGATGGAGCCTGTTGTTGTGGTGGGCCGGACCTGTGTTGGGGACTTTTGTCATGTCCCTGTCACTGTGGAGGGGTGCCCTGCTCCGCCCTGGTGGACACTGGGTCCACAGTAACCCTGGTGAGGCCAGATATTGTGCCAGGTTGGACTCAGTGTGAGCCTACAACTGTGCAGCTCCGCACAGTCACAGGTGAGCTGGCACCCATGAAAGGGAAGGGAATAATGACTCTGACAGTAGGGGGCAGGACTGTGCGTCATCCTGTGTGGGTGGCGGCTGTGCAGGACCCTTGTATCCTGGGGTTGGACTTTCTTAGGAGCACAGGCTGCCAGTTAGACCTAAATAGGGGCACACTGAGCTTCCAGGGAGGGCCGGAGGTCACCATGGCCCCTAATGTCACATTCACTCAACCCAACAAACCCTTTACTCCAACAGTTAAAGCAGCAGAGACTCATGGCTGCCCCCCCTCCCCCACATCTGGATGTGACTTTTCCCCAGCCCCCCTGTCACCTACGGCGTTGTGTTACATTCCCCCAGCTACCTCCACGACACAGCCCTCTGTGAGCCCGGGCCGCTCCCCCCCAGCCCAGCTACCCCAGATGGGAGGGGAGAGGACACTGTCTGCAGTGAGTGAGATATGGGGGAGGAACTGTGTTGGTCTTGACCCCGAGCAGCAGGAACGGTTGAGGCAGTTGCTGTTTGAATTCAGAGACAGCTTTGCGCTGAGTGAGGAAGAGGTGGGTCAGACTCATCTGGTGCAGCATGAGATCGACACAGGTGATGCTCGACCTATCAAGATGCGTCCCCGCCGTATCCCGCTGGCACGCCAGGAGGCGGCAGACAAGGCTGTGTTGGAGATGCAGCGGGCAGACTTCATTGAGCCCTCAGACAGCCCCTGGGCGGCGCCAGTCGTCATGGTTCCGAAGAAGGGGGCAAGCTGAGGTTCTGTGCGGACTACAGGCGGCTGAATGAGGTAACCAGGAAGGACTCATACCCCATACCACGTATCGATGAGTCGCTGGACCTGGTTAGGGGGTCCTCCTGGTTCTCCTCACTAGACCTCCGCAGTGGCTACTGGCAGGTGCCCCTCTCCCCAGAGGCCAGAGCCAAAACTGCGTTCTCCACTAACAGAGGACACTGGCAGTTCAAGGTCCTGTGCTTTGGCCTGTGCAACGCTCCAGCTACTTTTGAGCGTTTGATGGACAGGG
The DNA here is from genome assembly GCF_020615455.1 of Coregonus clupeaformis. NCBI lineage: Eukaryota > Metazoa > Chordata > Actinopteri > Salmoniformes > Salmonidae > Coregonus > Coregonus clupeaformis. Next base: position 28,649 of record NW_025535697.1, on the reverse strand, counting down.
TGCTGGATGGCATCCCCCGACAGCAGTGTCTGGTATACCTCGATGACATCCTGGCCCATGGCAGCTCCTTCCAGTCAGCCCTGGGGGCGCTACGGTGTGTGCTGGAGAGGGTGGCTGCCGCAGGTCTGAAGCTCCACCCCGAGAAGTGCCACTTCATGAGGAGAGAGGTGTCCTTCTTGGGCCACCGAGTGGGGAAGGAGGGGATCAGCACCATGGAGGACAAGGTAGCGGCTGTCAGAGACTGGCCCACCCCCACCGACCAGCGTCAGCTGAAGAGCTTCCTGGGCCTGGCCTCGTACTACAGGAGGTTTGTACGGGGCTTCTCAAGCGTTGCTGCTCCACTGAACCGCCTGCTGCCGAAGGACAAGGCTTTCACTTGGACAGTGGAGTGTGAGGAGGCGTTCAACACCCTCAAACGTGCACTGATCGAGGCCCCCGTGCTCGCCCCCCTGACCTCACATTGCCCTTTATCCTGGACACAGACGCGAGCAATGTGGGCATGGGTGGGGTGCTGGCCCAGGTGGGGCCAGAGGGGGAGAGAGCGGTGGCGTACTTCAGCAAAACATTTGACAAACATGAGCGCCGCTACTGTGTCACCCGGCGGGAGCTCTTGGCTGTTGTGGCTTCCGTCAAACACTTCAAGTACTACCTGGGTGGTCTGCCCTTTACTGTAAGGACTGACCACTCTGCTCTCCAGTGGCTCATGTCTTTCAGAGAGCCAGAGGGGCAGGTGGCACGCTGGTTGGAGGAGCTTCAGCCGTATGACTTCACGGTGGTGCACAGGGCAGGGGCACGCCACTCCAACGCCGACGCCATGTCCCGTCGGCCCTGTACTGCAGACGGCTGCCGCCACTGTGAACGGAGAGAGCGACGGGAGAGAGAGCTGTGTGCAGAGGAGGGGGTCTGTGCCACAGTGTGTCGGGCGAGCGGGCCTGTCTGCTGTGAGCTGCAGACTGTCGACGTGGCTGAATGGGGGCAGCAGCAGGGACGGGACACAGACCTACAGCCAGTGCTACAGTGGGTAGAGGCGCAGGTGAGGCCACCATGGGAAGAGGTGACAGCGCTCTCACTCGCGACCAAAGGGTTGTGGTCAAAGTTTGAGCGACTGCGGCTGGCTGATGGCGTGTTACAGCGGGCATGGAAGGAGTCAGCTACGGGGGAGGAGAGGTGGCAGGTGGTGGTCCCAAAAGCATTGCGGGAGGCTGTGCTCCAGAGTACTCATGGGGGGGTGGGGACTGGACACTTTGGGGTCACAAAAACACTGCGCCGCCTCCGTCAGGGCTTTTACTGGGGGCAGCACAAGAGGGATGTGGAAGACTTTTGCCGCCGCTGTGACAACTGCACAGCGAGAAAGGGCCCCCAAGCCGCTCTCATGCTCAGCTCCAACAGTTCCCAGTGGGGGCTCCCATGGAGAGGGTGGGAGTGGATGTAGTTGGGCCGTTCCCCACCACAGACAGTGGAAACCGCTGGGTGCTCACGGCCATGGACTATTTCACAAAATGGCCCGAGGCCTATGCTCTGCCTGACCAGGAGGCAGAGACCATCGTCGACGCCCTGACAGCGGGGATGTTCAGCAGGTTTGGAGCTGCAGAGTCCATCCACAGCGACCAAGGCAGAAACTTTGAGTCCCGTGTGTTCGCCACCATGTGTGAGAGGCTGGGTATGCACAAGACCCGCACTACTCCTCTCCATCCTCAAAGTGATGGCCTTGTGGAGCGCTTCAACAAAACGCTTGGACAGCAGCTGGCCATCGTCTCTTCCAAACACCAGCGTGACTGGGACAAGCACCTGCCTATGGTCCTCATGGCATGCCGCTCCGCTGTCCAAGACTCCACCTCCTGCACGCCTGCCCTCCTCATGCTGGGGAGAGAGATCCGTACCCCTGCGGAGATGGCGTTTGGTCGGCCCCTGGATAGCCCTCATGTTTCCCCGGGGCCGGAGTATGCCCGGAGACTCCAGGACCGCCTGGAGACAGCCCACACCTTCGCCAGAGAGCAGCTGCTGAATGCAGGTGTGAGGCAGAAGAGGAACTATGATGTGCACACCCGGGGAAGGCACTTTGTGGCTGGGGAGCTGGTCTGGGTCTACAGGCCGCTAAGGAAAAAAGGCAGATGCCCCAAGTTGGACAGTCACTGGGTGGGACCCTGCAGTGTCCTGGAGAGGGTAGGGGAGGTTGTTTACCGGGTGCAGCTTCCTCCCAGGGGGAGAAAGGTGACACTGCACCGGGACAGGTTAGCCCCATATAGAGGGGCCTCTTCTCCCCAAACCCCAGGAACCCCCACAATTCCCCTCTCTGGCAATGACATTCTCCAGGCACCCACCCCCAGGTGCCGCAGACAAGGCTCCAGACAGCCCACTCCCCCTGTGTCACCGCGTGGTTCCCCAGAGCCACGGACTGTATTACCCGTTCCCGCTTCCTTGTCCCCCATGTCCTTGCCTTCATCCCCTGGTTCCCATAGGGGCACTCTGCGGCCATCACAGCCACGCAGGCAAAGGAGACCTCCGGGTCGCTTCAGAGACTTTGTTTGTTCCCTCTGGGACGAGGGACTTTGTGGTGGGGGGGCTGTGTAGCGACCCGCACAGACAGCTGTGTGTTATGTGTTAGGCTAGTAGATGGTTGTGTTGTACCTACCAGTACCCAGTGTTCGCGGGGTCCGACATGTCAATCAACCTGCTATCTGCCAATCACGGGAATGCCTGGAATGTTCTGATGCCGGGCATCCTGGCGGTTGGCGGAGTGGCGTGGAGGGGGGTTGGGCAGGGGGATGGAGCATTGGAAGTTAAGACCAGGTTTAGCTTTTGTTCTCTCTCTTTTTTACGTCTGGGCTTCACGAGAGAAGGTCACGATTGGCTTGTGGGTTATCTTTCATTTATTTGGCGTGGGCTACGGCCAAACAGTAGCCTGTGTAAAGTTGGTTTAATAAACCGTCCATTCGTAAACTCAATCCTCTGTCTGGACAGTTGTTATTTTATGATCTAGTCAGGTCATTACAATATCTTACATGTTTGGTTTCAATTCCACACCAGTGAATTTACGCACACACTTTTCTGGTTCCATGGCGCATGGCAGGCATAAACTACCCACTTTTGTATAAGCAAATAACTTAATTACTTACGTTTGGCCATGGTTATGATCGTTTCAGTGGTGGCACGCTCCTCATCCTCCACACGATGCTCATACTCAGTGGCGGTTCTAGACACATTTTACTAGGGGGGCCAAGGAGGGGCCAGTGTTTAATCAGGGGGGCACACATAAAAAAACTGGCAACACATGATATTCAAAGATTATAAACTTTATTTTACTTTAAAATCATATGACATTTATTATAACACGTATTTTGTACAAGAGTGCAGATGCAAGAGAGATAGTGCCATAAAAATGAAAAAAAAAAAAAAAAGTACAGGGTACAAATACAGGGTTCATATTCAATGTGAACAAAACTCCAGGATACAACAAAGGGTACAACAATGTGCCATTTCCTATTTATGGAAGCCCCACTACTGTGGACAGTTGATTCCACATTTTGTTTTAAGAAATAAAACTTTCTGAGTGATTTATAAACAAAACACACTACCCTGTATCCATTTAGGTAAAATAAACCAAATCAGAAAAGAAATTCAATTCAAAGAGGCTTTACTAGCATGACCATATTGACATACAGTATTGCTAAAGCACATAAACAGGGAAACGTGTTACACATTAACATCCAGTAGTCCAATAGGATGCAGACAATAAACATTAAGTTAACATTCGTTTAAAAGCAACAATCATGTCAACACAATGTAGCAATATGAACAACACTGATGGATATCAGCAACAACATGAAAACAATAATATTACAGGTGCCTGTGTGTGTGTGTGTGTGTGTCTGTTTCTTTGTGTACTTCACTGTCAGTTGATGAGCAGGTGTACAAAAAAAGGCTTTACAACATATATGGGCAAGTCCATTTAGGACAGCACATTTCCACCATAGTTCACATTAGGAAAAAATGACAGCATGAATGCTCACTAAACAAACATATACTACATATACCTTTTTATACAAAAAAATTTTCAGTAATTTTTTAAGAGTGAAAGCAATCGCTCATCATAGGATCATACATATTTCAGTTACAATATTAGTTACAATATTAGTGTTAGTTAGATCATCATGTCAAAGCTGGACCTGCAAAGTCTGAACGACACAAGTGTGCAATGATTGGAGTGATTTTGTTTCTTTTTTTTCTTGCTTTGCTTGTTTTCAAAAGGAAAAATCATAGTTGGTAAAAAATAAAATAAACTTTTGTTGAAAGGTATCACACTGTATAATTTACAAATATCTAAAGAGGTTTAGTGGATGCCATAAAACATCTGTGGAGCTTGAAGATTTGTAGTACATAGATGTTTGGCAGAGATAATTCAAAAGAATAAAATCATAAACTCTATCTATCGAGAGAGAGAGAGAGAGAGAGAGAGAGAGAGAGAGAGAGAGAGAGAGAGAGAGAGAGAGAGAGAGAGAGAGAGAGAGAGAGAGAGAGAGAGAGAGAGAGAGAGAGAGAGAGAGAGAGAGAGAGATGTTTCCTTAGAGCAGTACATGCAGCAATCACTTAATGGAGTGATGTCATAATGGGCCACAAAACTTTGGGGATGTGGATGGAAAGTTACAGGCAGGAGAGGGGAACCAACAGAAGCAGGTCTTGAGACATGAGTTTGCCCCTTTTTGAAAACCTCTTGAGAGAGGATTGGTGGGATATATATACATACATACATACACTCTAGTAGTGTGTGGAACTACTGGTACTGGGAGGAAAAAAAGATAGATGATGTAAAATGAAAAATAAAACAAGCTTCAGCTTCTTAAGACACGGTGGGTTCATCTAAGTAGACACATGTAACTTCATGTGGACACCAGACTGTCTTTGTCTACACATCTAACTTCATATGGACCCCAGACCGTCTCTGTTTACACATGTAACTTCATATGGACACCAGACTCTTTGTCTACACATGTAACTTCATATGGGCACCAGACTGTCTCTGTCTACACATGTAACTTCATATGGACACCAGACTGTCTTTGTTTACACATTTAACTTCATATGGGCACCAGACTGTCTCTGTCTACACATGTAACTTCATATGGACACCAGACTGTCTTTGTTTACACATTTAACTTCATATGGGCACCAGACTGTCTCTGTCTACACATGTAACTTCATATGGACACCAGACTGTCTCTGTCTACACATGTAACTTCATATGGACACCAGACTCTTTGTCTACACACGTAACTTCATGTGGACACCAGACTAACTCCATTCATTTTACCGGTGGTATTGAGAACAGATAAACCCACCGTGTCTTAAGAAGCTCAAGCTTGTTGTTTTATTGTTCATTATATCTATTTTTCCTCACAGCGGCACTCATACGCTACTAGCGTATATATCATATAGATGCACTACAGCAACAGGATACGGCGGTTGTGCTGTCTGGCAAAACGGTGCGCCACTCTAATTTACCCGTGTAGAACGTTGCCGTGTAGAGCGTTGCATTAGTTCCGCTTTTGGCGCTCGCGTGTAAAATAGTTATAAATTCATAATTTTTTATTTGGTCAGCACGGGGGGGCCACAGGGGTGGCCAGGGACATTTCCAGGGAGGCACGGGCCTCCCCCGGCCTCCGTGTAAAACCGCCACTGCTCATACTGGTCCATAAATTGTGTCAAGGGGGGCGCTTTCGGTAAGAGCTGCATGATCATATCTCGGCTGATGTTTGGAGCCTGCTCGAGCCTCAGAATGCTGAGAATTTGGGATCTGATGTTGTGAAGTCTCATTAGTCTGCTCTGTTCTCTGAATTCGCAGGTTGAGCATTGCTCTCCTTCTCCCTCCACTGTTGTTACGTTGGCTTGGCGCCTCGTGGTTTCATTTATCCCCATGGTGCCAAGTGCAGCTAAGAGTGTCAGGTAAAGCATAAATTGCATCCTGTCACTTGTCTTTTTAATCCCACTTTGTACAGAATAGCCTATCCCAGGCCTATATAACACAGTGACAAGTATTTTAATGACTATTTTTAAAAAATAATCTCCCCATCTCCCTTTTAGGATTCTGATTGGCTGCATTAGAGATGAATGTTTTGTTTCAGTTTTAAAGAGATAGACAGCTTTAACATGCGCCAATTACTGGAAGCATGTACCATCTGTTGCTACGTTTCCATCCAATTGGCGACAGATTTTCATGCGAATATTCTAGAATCCACATAAAGGAAATATTACATTTCTCCACAAGTGGTGTGTTTCCACCTAAATGACTTGCTGTGGATACAAATCAGTGCCTGATGACATAGTGCACACTAAATGTAGGCCTACTTTTTCACGTACGTTTTTTATGTACCGAATAAAAATCTAAAGTCCATTGTGTTTCCATCGCATTTTCAACTACCAAAATTTTGTCAGAAAAACTGTTGCATTAAATAGCAAATGTGCCTACTCAGGTCTTGGCCCGTGAGCTCTAGCCAATCGCTCGCAGATAAAGTGCGGGTAGGCTAGTCTACATTATATTATTATGGATAAGAGCAGAATATTTGTATTTTGTCAAATGGCAGTCAAGCATTGATCATCATGTCACCAGAATAAGACCGTGCACTTTAACCACCCTGTGAAGTTTATCATAACTTATTCCATCTGTAGCCTAATAAACTGCATGGTTTCCAGAGTAATAGTGGGAGGACCATCACACACCATATCATCGCGTGACTCCAAGTTTACTTTAATATGATGGTTATTATATCAACATTTGCGCATAAAGGCGTTTCCACCGCCATTTATCGCATAATTAATTTGACTGACACAAAAAGATCCCACCATGCGATCGAACAAATTATGTCGGGATTTATACAATTGTCCCGAAACTTCCTGTTTCCATCATAGCTGTCATGTTTTTTTTTTGTTTTTTTTTTATGCATACAAACTGGATGGAAAAGTGGTTCGTATGGGTGTTTACTGTGGTATGATGCAGCGTTCATGTATTAGCCGGAACTTGGAACATCGGAAGTTGTAGTTATACACGTGCCGTCTTCAATCAGTTAGCAAGTCAGACATTTCCTATTTTCCTAGTTCGGACTAGCATGTGATGCGTCATAAAACCTGCGAAATTCCTGAGGAAATTCCCAGATCAAATCCTAAACACCTTGCTCCCTCAGAACAACAGATCTATACGTGCTTTATTTCAAAGGGATATTGTATCTATTCCTTATGTCACAACTTACTGGAATACATTTGTCAATAATATCTGTTGGAAAAAAGTCTGGTTATTACCACACAAATACCTGCTTGTTAACAATGTCAAAGAGGTCTCTTTCAGAATGATCCATAAGTATTACCCTGCGAATCATTACCTGAAGAAACTCAAAAAAGACATTAACATTAACTGTACTTTTTGTGTTGAGCATCCAGAAACAGTTTTGCATTTATTTTTGCATTGTCTACATGTAAAGAAATTATGGCAAGATATTTATAGTTTTATAATTGTTAATATTCTTGGCTTTTGTTTTTTATGGGAAAATATGCTTCTCGGTTTCCTTAACTATAATAAGGATAAAGAAAAACAAATGTACCTCATAAATCTAATTGTGCTAATGTAAAAATGTCATATTCATAAATGTAAATTCACTAATAAATTCCATGTTTTCTATAAGGAATTCGAGCAGTACATTAAGACCAATCTACATTCTTCCAATAAGAAAGCAATCAATACATGTACTTTAACTGTACTTTTTGTGTTGAGCATATATTTTAAGGTCTTTGTATAATCTGTAATTTGTTGTACCCCCTAGCATATGTTATCATTGTCTGTTTGTATACTTATTGTCTCTGGATAAGAGCGTCTGCTAAATGACATAAATGTAAATGTAAATGTAATGTGCAATAAAACAATAAAATAAAATAAACTTTCCGTAACACCGATTGGATAATACTTATTTCCGCATGCCTCTTCCGAACTGTTGCGTTTGCTTTTTTGTAGCCTACTGTCTGTACATTTTAACGTAGAAGTCTGTTCTCTGTGATTTAGTTTCTCTCGTCAAAGGTAAGGCAATCTTTTATTTATAACAGTGGTGATACAGCCTTTATACCAACACCTCAGAAAGGAGAAGGAAATTCACTTTAAACTTCATGCAGATTAATGACGTGACGCATGAAACATGTCTCGACTGGGCTATGGAAACATGAAATGCTGGTAACATTTGATAAATGCCGACAGACAATTGTTTCGTTCGACATGGTGGGATCTTCTTTTGTGAGTCAAATTAATTATGCGAGAAATCGCGGTGGAACCGCCTTTATGCGGAAATAGGCTATTGATATAGTTAATAACCATCATAACGAAGTAAATTTGGAGGCACGCCATCATGATATGTTGTATGGTCCTCCCACTACGATTCGGGAAAGCATAGTTTATTAGGCTACAGTTAAAATCAATTATGATGAACCTCACAGGGTGAGGGTGTGAATGTGCAAGGTGATGAACTTGATGATCCCTTCCAATGAATATCGAGAGTCTTATTCTGGTGACATGATTATCGATGCCATGGCTGCTGTTTGACAAATAAAAATAATATCGCTCTTATCCATAATAATCTCATAATGTTGGTAGCCTACCCGCACTGTATCTGCGAGCGGTTGGCTAGAGCGCATGTGCCAAGACCAAAGTGGGCACATTTGCTATTTAACAATAACGCAACAGTTTTTGTGACAAAACCATAGTTGTGTTCGAATACTATACTAACCGTACTATTTGTGACGTAAATTGAGTATATAGTATGCTTATTGGTCATAGTATGGATATAGTAAGTATGCCAAAAGTTCCCGAATGTCCTACTGGTAGTACTGTTGGAAAAAATAGGAAGCATACCAGCAGTGGACACTATTTCCGTATTTTAGGGCCCATAATGCAATTCTTCTGGAAATGGGCGTGGCTTCACGTCGTTGAGCAATGTAATGACTTTTCAAATAAGTTACCTTACACATAATGTTGGCTGACAATTTGTTATCTACGCTATCCTTACGAACCACATAGCATATCATTACAGCAGGTAATATGTTAGCTAGCTACCTAACGTTAGTTGGCTACTAATACATCAAACTTGCCAGCATGTTAACTAGCGATATGCTATTTAACTAACTACCCAACGTTGATTGACTTCATTATTCCCGTCATTCTTAGTTTAGCTAAGTGGTATAGTCGTTGTGCGTTCTCAATGGACATTCGGGTGCTTTCGTAAATTCGCTCTGGCTATCTACTCCGCTTTCAGAGCACTCTCGTCTGAGTGTACCACAGCGCAGAATAATTGATGAATTTACGAGCGCTCAACACCGGTTGAATATGGCCGGTGTCAGTAAACGTCGGCAAAAAAGCGTAATGAAATTGTTGCCAGCAGCGCAGTTACAGTCACCAACGCTCTGGATAACATGAAAACTGCCGAACCAGCTCTGCTAGGGCGAGGAAAATAGTCAGAGTGAGGTGTTCTCTCATTTGTATCTGGAAATAGCTAGCCAACGTTAGCTTGGGTGCTTGACTGACGTTGTAAGGACAGAACGCTCGAATCAACCCTACTCCTCCGCCCGAGCGTCAAGTGTGCGCTCCGAGAACGAAACGCTCTGAATTTACAAACGGACAATCTGATAACGCTCTGAATTTACAAACGCCCTGAGCGCACTCTGGCACTCCAGATTGAAGTTAAGAACACAATCGTAACATTTCTAGCTAGTAACTAACAAGCTAGCAAGAGGTTGCATAGCAACAGCATCAACTTCCGGTAGACAGTCGAAAAGGATACCGTTCGTTTACAGTATACTAAAATGAACTAATAGTATATAAACTCGTCAAAAAAAGAAACGTCCTCTCACTGCCAACTGCGTTTATTTTCAGCAAACTTAACATGTGAAAATATTTGTATGAACATAACAAGATTCAACAACTGAGACATAAACTGAACAAGTTCCACAGACATGTGACTAACAGAAATTGAATAATGTGTCCCTGAAAAAAAGGGGGGGTCAAAATCAAAAGTAACAGTCAGTATCTGGTGTGGCCACCAGCTGCATTAAGTACTGCAGTGCATCTCCTCCTCATGGACTGCACCAGATTTGCCAGTTCTTGCAGTGAGATGTTACCATGTCCACCAAGGCACCTGCAAGTTCCCAGACATTTCTGGGGGGAATAGCCCTAGCCCTCACCCTCCGATCCAACAGGTCCCAGACGTGCTCAATGGGATTGCGATCCGGGCTCTTCGCTGGCCATGGCAGAACACTGACATTCCTGTCTTGCAGGAAATCACGCACAGAACGAGGAGTATAGCTGGTGGCATTGTCATGCTGGAGGGTCATGTCAGGATGAGCCTGCAGGAAGGGTACCACATGAGGGAGGAGGATGTCTTCCCTGTAACGCACAGCGTTGAGATTGCCTGCAATGACAACAAGCTCAGTCCGATGATGCTGTGACACACCGCCTCAGACCATGACAGACCCTCCACCTCCAAATCGATCCCGCTCCAGAGTACAGGCCTCGTTGTAACGCTCATTCCTTCGACGATAAACGCGAATCCGACCATCACCCCTGGTGAGACAAAACCGCGACTGGTCAGTGAAGAGCACTTTTTGCCAGTCCTGTCTGGTCCAGTGACGGTGGCTTTGTGCCCATAGGCGACATTGTTTCCGGTGATGTCTGGTGAGGACCTGCCTTACAACAGTCCTACAAGCCCTCAGTCCAGCCTCTCTCAGCCTATTGCGGACAGTCTGAGCACTGATGGAGGGATTGTGCGTTCCTGGTGTAACTCGGGCAGTTATTGTTGCCATCCTGTACCTGTCCCGCAGGTGTGATGTTCGGATGTACCGATCCTGTGCATGTGTAGTTACACGTGGTCTGCCAATGCGAGGACGATCAGCTGTACGTCCTGTCTCCCTGTAGCGCTGTTTTAGGCGTCTCACAGTACGGACATTCCAATTTATTGCCATGGCCATATCTGCAGTCCTCATGCCTCCTTGCAGCATTCCTATGGCACGTTTACGCAGATGAGCAGGGACCCTGGGCATCTTTCTTTTGGTTTTTTTCAGAGTCAGTAGAAAGGCCTCTTTAGTGTCCTAAGTTTTCATAACTGTGACCTTAATTGCCTACCGTCTGTAAGCTGTTAGTGTCTTAACGACCGTTCCACAGGTGCATGTTCATTAATTGTTTATGGTTCATTGAACAAGCATGGGAAACAGTGTTTAAACCCTTTACAATGAAGATCTGTGAAGTTATTTGGATTTTTACGAATTAACTTTGAATGACAGGGTCCTGAAAAGGGGACGTTTCTTTTTTGCTGAGTTTAGTATGTAGTATACAGAATGCTATTATGGGTATTCGAACACAGCTCATCAGTAGAGTTGAAAATGCGATGGAAACCCATTTAATTTGTATTTTTCATTCGGTACATGGGAATTAAATGGTAAAAGTTATTTTTATGTACCCTACGTCATACGCACAGCCTTTTATCCGCAAAAAGTCTGTTTGTTGGAAACACATCCCTGAGGGGAAATGCGTATATTGTTTTATGCAGATTTTAGAACATTTGCATGAAAATCTGTCGCAAATTGAATGGAAACCTAGTTACTGTTTGGAAATGGGGCAGAACCGTTGTGTTGAGATAGGGGTAATGGGGCAGGGAGGACAACAAGCTGATACATGCCAGGCATATGAAGGTGAATTATATTATCCATGTTGTAGCCATGTAATTGTTTCAATAATAGACATACATTTTCATAATACGTTTACTGTTATTGTTCACTGGTCTAGATGGCCCAGTGGGGCCAGCTGAAACTACTGGATCCTAAATACCAGGAGCAGGTCCAACAGCTCTATGATGACTCCTTCCCCATGGACATCAGACAGTACCTCAGCAAGTGGATTGAGAGCATCGACTGGTAAGCAAGCAGGGATGAAGACTGCAGGGAGGCTGCTGTAAAATGGATTTACAAAGATCTATTCTATTTGACCAGTATTCTACACTACTCTTTTCAATTATATCTGTATTTTATTGTATTTCATCTCTTTCATCCAATCTTAATTCCCGTGTAAATCCATATCTATGTAGAGATAATGTTGCTGTTCTGATACTGATATACAGTATGTCAATGATCCAATCCATAGGGATTATGTGGCTGTTGAGGAATCCCTGGCTACTGTCCGCTTCCACGATCTCCTAGCCCAGCTTGATGACCAACACAGCCGCTTCGCCCTGGAGAAAAACCTCCTGCGACAACACAACATCCGCAAGCTCAAGAGAAACTTCCAGGTTTAGTATGAGCTCAGTCACATCTTTTCAGTACAGACCTTACTGCCAGTGGCCTTCCATACTTTATTGCTTGTATGTTACAGGAATGATCAATTAGAAGTTATACCTCTTGCTGCTAATTTCCCCTTTTAACTCCTGAAATATATTGATTTTGAATGAGTTGTTGATGTGGAATTCATGACCCCACTCTCAGTAAATGTTTTTTTGGGGTTTGTAGTAATAAAGTACACACTTTCACAGGACCGCTTTCAGGAGGACCCTGTTCACATGGCCATGATCATCTCCAGAAACCTGAAGGAGGAGCAGAGGATTCTGGCTGCTGCCAAAAGCATAGAGGTGCCCTACATTGACTTGTATTGACATACATTGTAATTAATAAAATCACCACACGTCTTTCTCTATCCATGCTGTCAGATATTGGAGATGATCCATAACTGTATATTGGAGCGTTTACATGCTTTAACTGTGCAGTTAAATGAACAGTATTTTGTTCTCAGACCGACAGAGAAAACACACAGACTAGCATGGTTCTGGAGAAACAAAAGCTGGACAACAAAGTCAAAGACATGAAAAACAAGGTTCAGGTGAGTTAACATTTCCATCATATACTATATGTTGATTGTTTCCTGGTGGAACAAGTCCATCAGTGATTTGCAGTACATGTTCATGCATGTCAGGTTTGTCATCTATCTGATCCAACACGTTTATCTCACTTGCTAGGAAGCGGATCAGAATATAAAGTCTCTGGAATACCTTCAAGACGAGCATGACTTTAAGCTAAATACTCTTAAGAACAGAGGTAAGGTGTTTTATTCTCAATCTGTAATAGATCATCATCTATTTACAGGAATCTGTGTTTCAAGTATAGTCAGTAAGTGAATGTTTTTCCTTCTCTCACTTTAGAACATGAAATTAACGGGCTGACACCGAAACAGCTGGAACATGAGAAGCTGCTGATTGTAGAGATGTGTTTCAAGCTGAAGTTCAAGAGAGGGGTAAGAGGGGTCATGAGGGGTCATGATGAGGCTAAACAGTGACATTCGACCATGACTTTGTACTGTGAAAAATAAAATGCAATGACAAAAAACATGAATAATCATGCATCAAGCACCACTAAGAATAACATGTATCATAGTCTCAGTCTGAATGACTAAGAGTGTATTATCTAGTTATAACCAGCATGCTGATATTGAAGAGTAGATGACGGTTATAGAGTAAATAATAACTATACGTTTGTTGTTGTCGCCCTCCACAGGAAGTGGTTGGCCAGTTGGCAGAGGTGCTTAACATGGCAGAGGCGGTCCAGTCAGACCTGATCTCAGAGGAGCTGCCTAAGTGGAAAAAGAGGCAGCAGAGCTCCTGTATCGGAGGACCACCCAACGCATGTCTGGACCAACTGCAGAACTGGTGAGGAGGCTAGTTCATTATTTTGGGTGTGTTGGCTGATGAAGCAAAAATATGCATTTTGGTTCTCTCCAAACAAATGGAAAATACATTTATTATTTTTCTTCATCTTCTTCTTCTTCCCCTGTAGGTTCACAGCGGTGGCGGAAAGCCTGCAGCAGGTGAGGCAGCAGCTGAAGGAGCTCCAGGAACTAGAGCAGAAGTACACATACGACAATGACCCAATCACACAGCAGAAAGGCTTACTGGAGGGGCGGGCCCTGGCACTGTTCCGGAACCTCCTAGAACGGTGAGTGACACCACACCTGTATTCCGATTTTGAATTAATTATCTCTCTCTCTCTCTCTCTATATATATATATATATATATATATATATATATATATATATACACTGCTCAAAAAAATAAAGGGAACACTAAAATAACACATCCTAGATCTGAATGAATGAAATAATCTTATTAAATACTTTTTTCTTTACATAGTTGAATGTGCTGACAACAAAATCACACAAAAATTATCAATGGAAATCAAATGTATCAACCCATGGAGGTCTGGATTTGGAGTCACCCTCAAAATTAAAGTGGAAAACCACACTACAGGCTGATCCAACTTTGATGTAATGTCCTTAAAACAAGTCAAAATGAGGCTCAGTAGTGTATGTGGCCTCCACGTGCCTGTTTGACCTCCCTACAATGCCTGGGCATGCTCCTGATGAGGTGGTGGATGGTCTCCTGAGGGATCTCCTCCCAGACCTGGACTAAAGCATCCGCCAACTCCTGGACAGTCTGTGGTGCAACGTGGCGTTGGTGGATGGAGCGAGACATGATGTCCCAGATGTGCTCAATTGGATTCAGGTCTGGGGAACGGGCGGGCCAGTCCATAGCATCAATGCCTTCCTCTTGCAGGAACTGCTGACACACTCCAGCCACATGAGGTCTAGCATTGTCTTGCATTAGGAGGAACCCAGGGCCAACCGCACCAGCATATGGTCTCACAAGGGGTCTGAGGATCTCATCTCGGTACCTAATGGCAGTCAGGCTACCTCTGGCGAGCACATGGAGGGCTGTGCGGCCCCCCAAAGAAATGCCACCCCACACCATGACTGACCCACTGCCAAACCGGTCATGCTGGAGGATGTTGCAGGCAGCAGAACGTTCTCCACGGCGTCTCCAGACTCTGTCACATGTGCTCAGTGTGAACCTGCTTTCATCTGTGAAGAGCACAGGGCGCCAGTGGTGAATTTGCCAATCTTGGTGTTCTCTGGCAAATGCCAAACATCCTGCACGGTGTTGGGCTGTAAGCACAACCCCCACCTGTGGACGTCGGGCCCTCATACCACCCTCATGGAGTCTGTTTCTGACGGTTTGAGCAGACACATGCACATTTGTGGCCTGCTGGAGGTCATTTTGCAGGGCTCTGGCAGTGCTCCTCCTGCTCGTCCTTGCACAAAGGCGGAGGTAGGAGTCCTGCTGCTGGGTTGTTGCCCTCCTACGGCCTCCTCCACGTCTCCTGATGTACTGGCCTGTCTCCTGGTAGCGCCTCCATGCTCTGGACACTACGCTGACAGACACAGCAAACCTTCTTGCCACAGCTCGCATTGATGTGCCATCCTGGATGAGCTGCACTACCTGAGCCACTTGTGTGGGTTGTAGACTCCGTCTCATGCTACCACTAGAGTGAAAGCACCGCCAGCATTCAAAAGTGACCAAAACATCAGCCAGGAAGCATAGGAACTGAGAAGTGGTCTGTGGTCACCACCTGCAAAACCAGGCCTTTATTGGGGTGTCTTGCTAATTGCCTATAATTTCCACCTGTTGTCTATTCCATTTGCACAACAGCATGTGAAATGTATTGTCAATCAGTGTTGCTTCCTAAGTGGACAGTTTGATTTCACAGAAGTGTGATTGACTTGGATTTACATTGTGTTGTTTAAGTGTTCCCTTTATTTTTTTGAGCAGTGTATATATATACACAGTACCAGTCAAAAGTTTGGACACACCTACTCATTCAAGGGTTTTTCTTTTTTTTACTATTTTCTACATTGTAGAATAATATGGAAGACATCAAAACTATGAAATAACACATATGGAATCATGTAGTAACCAAAAAAGTGTTAAACAAATCAAAATATATTTTATATTTGAGATTCTTCAAATAGCCTTTGCCTTTGACAGCTTTGCACACTCTTTTGATTTGTTCAACACTGTTTTGGTTACTACATGATTCCATATGTGTTATTTCATAGTTTTGATGTCTTCACTATTATTCTACAATGTAGAAAATAGTAAAAATAAAGAAAACCCCTTGAATGAGTAGCTGTGTCCAAACTTTTGACTGGTAGTGTGTGTGTGTATATATACACTACCGTTCAAAAGTTTGGGGTCACTTAGAAATGTCCTTGTTTTCGAAAGGAAAGCAATTTCTTTGTCCATTAAAATAACATAAAATTGATCAGAAATACAGTATATACATTGTTAATGTTGTAAATGGCTATTGAAGCTGGAAACGGCTGATTTTTAATGGAATATCTACATATGCGTTCAGAGGCCCATTATCAGCAACCATCGGTCCTGTGTCCCAATGGCACGTTGTGTTTGCTAATCCAAGTTTATCATTTTAAAAGGCTAATTGATCATTAGAAAACCCTTTAGAAATTATGTTAGCACAGCTGAAAACGGTTGTGCTGATTAAAGAAGCAATAAAACTGGCCTTCTTGAGACTAGTTGAGTATCTAGAGCATCAGCAATTGTGGGTTCGATTACAGGTTCAAAATGGCCAGAAGCAAATAACTTTCTTCTGAAACTCGTCAGTCTATTCTTGTTCTGAGAAATTAAGGCTATTCCATGCGAGAAATTGCCAAGAAACTGAAGATCTCGTCCAACGCTATGTATTACTCCCTTCACAGAACAGCGCAAACTGGCTCTAACCAGAATAGAAAGAGGAGTGGGAGGCCCCAGTGCACAACTGAGCAAAAGGACAAATACAATAGAGTGTCTAGTTTGAGAAACAGATGCCTCACAGGGCCTCAACTGGCAGCTTCATTAAATAGGACCCGCAAAACACCAGTCTCAACGTCAACAGTGAAGAGGCGAGTCCGGGATGCTGACCTTCTAGGCAGAGTTTAAAAGAAAAAGCCATATCTCAGACTGCCCATCTTAATCTTTTATTTTTAAACCCCTTTAGTCAATAGCTTGTGGCTCCTCCATTAGCAGCGATAACTTGGACAAAACGTCTCCTATAGCCAGTAATCCGTTTCTGACATCTGTTTTGAGGGCTTTTTGCCCACTCCTCCTTACCGAACATAGGTCAGGACTTTGACTTGGCCAACCCAAAACACAAATCTTCTTTCTCCGGAGACATTCTTTGGTAGATTTGCTTGCATGCTTTGTATTATTGTTGTTGGAAGACCCATTTTCAGCCCAGATTTAGGTCCTTGACTGATGGCCTGACGTTCTGTTCAAGAATCTCCTGTTATACCTCATAATTCATGGTTCCCTTAATGATGTGGAGTCGTCCAGGTCCAGAGGAGGAAAAGCAGCCCCAGATCTTGACATTTCCACCACCATGCTTGACAGTTGGGATAAGGTTATTTTGGCGGTAGGCAGTGTTTTTGCCAAACATAGCGGTGTTGATTGTGACCAAAAAGGTCAATTTTGGACTCATCGGTCCAGAGAATGGACTTCCAGAAACCTTCAGGTTTGTCCAGGTGGTCTCTGGCAAAGTTAAGATGGCCAGTTTGGTTATTTTCTGACAGCAGAGGCTTCTTCCTAGCAACCCTCCCATGAATGGCATTTTGATTGTGTTCTTCTTATTGTTGAAGCATGCACAGTTACCTGAGATGCAGCAAGGGAGGTCTGCAAATCTCTAGATGTTATGTTTGGGTTGGCTTTTACCTGATTTATTATTGTTATTGTGGCTCTTGGGGATATTTTGGTATTTTGGAAGGGCATCCACTTCTAGTCTGAGTTGCTGTCATGTTAAATGTTCTCCATTTGTAAATTATTTGCCTCACAGTGGACTGATGGAGCTCAAATCTTTTTGAGATTATTTTATAGCCTTCCCCAGACTGATGTGTCTTCTGAGATTTCCTTTCCTCTCGGCATGGTGTGCTTTGCATTCACCTGGATGGGTAACACCAAACTGACCAGGTTTCTTATATATATTTATCAGAGTCCCGCCCATACTCTTTCCTAACGATCTCTCCTTTGATTGGTTTATTTGGTAGCTCATTTTTTACCCACCTGATTCTACTTACCTACTTGATTTAACCAAAGCAACCTGGGGTTCACTTATTTTTGCACCTGCACTAATTCCTTTTTAATTTGGTTTTTCTACACATTTCCTATACACCAACATATGATATTGTTAAATATAAACCTGTTATGCCAGATCAAAAAGACTGGTTTTGATTAAATGAAGATTTCATGGTAAAATTTAAAAAATCTGTAATTACACAAGGGGTTCACATACTTTCAAGCAGCACTGTGTGTGTGTATATATATATATATATATATATATATACAGTGAGGGAAAAAAGTATTTGATCCCCTGCTGATTTTGTACGTTTGCCCACTGACGAAGAAATGATAAGACTATCATTTTAATGGTAGGTTTATTTGAACAGTGAGAGACAGAATAACAACAAAAAAATCTAGAAAAACACGTCAAAAATGTTATAAATTGATTTGCATTTTAATGAGGGAAATAAGTATTTGACCCCTCTGCAAAACATGACTTAGTACTTGGTGGCAAAACCCTTGTTGGCAATCACAGAGGTCAGACGTTTCTTGTAGTTGTCCACCAGGTTTGCACACATCTCAGGAGGGATTTTGTCCCACTCCTCTTTGCAGATTTTCTCCAAGTCATTAAGGTTTCAAGGCTGACGTTTGGCAACTCGAACCTTCAGCTCCCTCCACAGATATTCAATGGGATTAAGGTCTGGAGACTGGCTAGGCCACTCCAGGACCTTAATGTGCTTCTTCTTGAGCCACTCCTTTGTTGCCTTGGCCGCGTGTTTTGGGTCATTGCCATGCTGGAATACCCATCCACAACCCATTTTCAATGCCCTGGCTGAGGGAAGGAGGTTCTCAACCAAGATTTGACGGTACATGGCCCCGTCCATTGTCCCTTTGATGCGGTGAAGTTGTCCTGTCCCCTTAGCAGAAAAACACCCCCCAAAGCATAACGTTTCCACCTCCATGTTTGACGGTGGGGAGGGTGTTCTTGGGGTCATAGGCAGCATTCCTCCTCCTCCAAACACGGCGATTTGAGTTGATGCCAAAGAGCTCCATTTTGGTCTCATCGAACCACAACACTTTCACCCAGTTCTCCTCTGAATCATTCAGATGTTCATTGGCAAACTTCAGACGGGCCTGTATAAGTGCTTTCTTGAGCAGGGGAACCTTGCGGGTGCTGCAGGATTTCAGTCCTTCACGGCGTAGTGTGTTACCAATTGTTTTCTTGGTGACTATGGTCCCAGCTGCCTTGAGATCATTGACAAGATCCTCCCGTGTAGTTCTGGGCTGATTCCTCACCGTTCTCATGATCATTGCAACTCCACGAGGTGAGATCTTGCATGGAGCCCCAGGCCGAGGTGTCACGGTTTCGGCCGAGGCTGCTCCTCCTCCTGGTTCGGGCAGGCTTCGGCGTTCGCCGTCCCCGGAGTATTAGCTGCCACCGCTCTATGTGTCTGCATTTGATTGTTTTTGTCTGTCTGTATCACCTGTGTCCATTTGTGTATTGATTACGTGTCCTATAAGTTCCTTGTTTTGTTCTAGTAATTTTGTGTGTTGTTACTTCCTGCCTTTGTGTCGGAGCTTTGTGTTTGCTCCCGTTTTGTTTCGTGTATTAGTGTTTACGCGTGTGCGTATTTTTCCCTCGCCTCGTTGTTTGTTTTGAGGTCGGAGGTTTCCACTTACATTTTGATGACTATTAAAGTCTGTTGGACTTTACCTCTGTGTCCTGCGCCTGACTCCTCCACCACATCCACATCGGTATTTATGACAGAACAACACACCATTTATGGAGTCAGCAGGAACAGCGGCGGCACCCGAATCCCTGGAGGACCGGATCAATTACCAGGACACCATGATCCGGCGACTCGGGGCCGCCATGGACGAGGTGTCCAACACACTGCGCCGTTTGGTGTATCGGGAGGTGCCCACGCCTTCCCACACCATCCCAGCACCAACGGCCAGCCCTCCTCTCTCAGCACCGGAACCCAGTGGCATTCGGCTTCGCTCCCGAGGGCATATGACGGTTCTGCAGCCGGGTGTCAGGGCTTCCTCCTGCAGGTAGAACTTTACCTTGCCACTATACACCCGGCGCCCTCGGGATACGAGAGCGTCTCCGCCCTCATCTCCTGTCTCTCCGGCAAGGCGTTGGAGTGGGCCAACGCCGAATGGAGGGGAATAGACGCCGCAACCATCACCTACGCTGAGTTTTCCCGCCGCTTCAGGACTGTCTTCGATCATCCACCTGAGGGAAAGCGGCGGGAGAGCGTCTATTCCACCTCCGACAGGGGGAAGAGGAGCGCACAGGAGTTCGCACTGGAGTTCCGGACACTAGCAGCGGATGCGGGGTGGAATGAGAGGGCCTCACCGACCACTACCGGTGTAGCCTACGAGAGGACGTTCGTCGTGAGCTGGCCTGCAGGGACACCAACCTGTCGTTCGACCAGTTGGTGGACATCTCCATCCGTCTAGACACCCTGCTGGCTACCCGCGGACGTCCCGAGTGGGGGTCGTCCATTCCACCCTCCAGCACCTCCGAGCCGATTCCTATGGAGCTCGGGGGTGCTGGTGCTAGAGAGAGGAGGAGAGGGAACCCGAGGGAGGCCATCCCCTGCACCACCTGTGGGCGTGGAGGACACACCGCGGCCAGGTGCTGGGGAGGGTCTCCCTAGGAGAGGTGACAGCAGGCCACGCACTGGGGGAGTCATTTCCAGGTGAGTAGGCGCCCCACTTACCCAGAGCTCTCTGTTGGTCACATGAGTATTCCTGTGAGTTTTCCACAGGTGGCACCTCATTCCCAGCATAAGGCGCTAGTAGATTCAGGCGCAGCTGGGAACTTTATTGATCGGGCATTTTGTGCTAGGTTAGGAATTCCCCTTCGGCCGGTAGAAGTTCCATTTCCTGTCCACGCATTAGACAGCCGGCCGTTGGGGTCGGGTCTGATCAGGGATGTCACAGCACCGCTGACGATGACGACGCAGGGGGGTCATGAGGAAATCATTCAGTTCTATCTGATTGACTCTCCTGCGTACCCAGTGGTGTTGGGCCTTCCCTGGTTAAGCACCCATGATCCTACCATAGCGTGGCAACAGAGGGCTCTTATGGAGTGGTCTGCCCAGTGTGTAGGGAGATGTCTAGGTGTTTCCATAGGGGCGACCTCGGTAGAGAGTCCGAACCAAGTGCCGCACTGTCGCATTCCCCCTGAGTATGAGGATTTAGCACTTGTGTTTAGCAAATCGAGGGCAGCACGGCTACCTCCTCATAGACAGGGGGACTGTGCGATAAATCTCCAGACAGGAGCAGCTCTTCCCCGGAGTCATGTGTATCCCCTGTCTCAAGAGGAAACTGCGGCTATGGAGACTTACATAGCCGAGTCCTTGGCACAGGGATACATACGGTCCCTCCACTTCTCCGGTCTCCTCGAGTTTCTTCTTTGTGAAGAAGAAGGACGGGGGATTGCGCCCGTGTATTGATTACCGTAGTCTCAATCAGATCACAGTGAAATACAGTTACCCACTTCCACTGATTGCGGACGATGACGGAGTCTTACGCCGGAGCGGTTCTTCACAAAGTTGGATCTCAGGAGCGCGTACAATTTGGTGCGCATTAGGGAGGGGGGATGAATGGAAAACAGCATTTAGCACCACCTCGGGTCATTACGAGTATCTCGTCATGCCATACGGGTTAATGAATGCTCCTTCAGTCTTCCAATCCTTTGTTGACTGAGATTTTCCGGGACATGCATGGGCAGGGTGTAGTGGTGTACATTGACGACATTCTAGTGTATTCTTCTACACGAGCCGAGCATGTAGCCCAGGTGCGCCCGAGTATTGAGACGACTGTTGGAGCATGACTTGTATGTCAAGGCAGAGAAATGCCTGTTCTTCCAGGAGTCCGTCTCCTTTTTGGGTTATCGGTTGTCCGCGTCTGGCGTGGAGATAGAGGTAGACCGGGTATCGGCTGTGCGTAATTGGCAAACTCCAACCACTGTAAAAGAGGTGCAGCAGTTCTTGGGTTTTGCTAATTACTACCGGAGGTTTATTCGGGGGTTTTGGACAGGTTGCAGCTCCCATTACGTCCCTGCTAAAGGGGGGTCCGGTGCGTTGCAGTGGTCGGCTGAGGCGGACAGGGCATTTGTCAAACTAAAGAACCTGTTCACCTCGGCTCCTGTGCTGGCGCATCCGGATCCCTCTTACCCATTCCAAGTAGAGGTAGACGCGTCCGAGACCGGTATTGGGGCAGTTCTATCACAACGGTCCGGCACGCCACCTAAACTCCGCCCCTGTGCGTTCTACTCCAAGAAGCTCAGCTCGGCGGAGAGTAACTATGATGTTGGGGACAGGGAGCTGTTAGCCGTAGTCCAGGCCCTAAAGGTGTGGAGGCATTGGCTTGAGGGGGCTCAACACCCCTTTCCTCATTCTGACGGATCACCGTAACCTGGAGTACATCCGGGCAGCTAGGAGATTGAACCCTCGTCAGGCTAGGGTGGAACATGTTCCTAACCCGGTTCGCTTTTTAAGATCACATACATCCCTGGGTCCCAGAATGGTAAGGCAGACGCCCTGTCCCGGCGGTATGACACAGAGGGAGAGGTCCAACGAGCCTACTTCCATACTGCCGGAGTCTTGTTTGGTGGCTCCTGTGGTATGGGAGGTCGATTCAGAAATCGAGCGGGCACTGCGTACCGACCCTACTCCCCCCGAGTGTCCTGTGGGGTGGACGTACGTTCCGCTCGAGATTCGTGATCGACTTATTTATTGGGCTCATACATCACCCTCCTCTGGACATCCAGGTATTGGCCGGACATTGCACTGTCTTAGCATGAAATACTGGTGGCCAACGTTAGCCAGGGATGTGAGGGTTTATGTCTCCTCCTGCTCGGTGTGTGCCCAGTGTAAGGCGCCTAGACATTTGCCCAGGGGTAAGCTACATCCCCTGCCCGTTCCACAACGACCCTGGTCCCACCTATCGGTGGATTTCGTTACCGACCTTCCCCCCTCCCAGGGGAATACCACCATTTTGGTCGTTGTGGATCGGTTTTCCAAGGCCTGTCGTCTCCTTCCCATGCCGGGTCTCCCTACTGCCCTACAAACCGCTGAGGCCCTATTCACCCATGTTTTCCGGCACTATGGGGTACCCGAGGATATAGTGTCTGACCGAGGTCCCCAGTTCACCTCCAGAGTTTGGGGGGCGTTCATGGAACGGTTGGGGGTCTCGGTAAGCCTTACCTCGGGGTACCACCCAGAGAGCAATGGGCAGGTGGAACGTGTCAACCAGGATGTGGGTAGGTTTTGAGGTCCTATTGCCGGGACCGGCCGGAGGAGTGGTCCAGGTTCATCCCCTGGGCAGAGATGGCCCAGAACTCTCTCCGCCACTCCTCCACCAATTTAACACCCTTCCAGTGTGTTTTAGGTTATCAGCCGGTCCTGGCACCATGGCACGAGAGCCAGATCGAGGCCCCTGCGGTGGACGAGTGGATTCGGCGCTCGGAGGAGACGTGGGACGCTGCCCATGTCCATCTGCAGCGTGCCATCCGTCAACAAAAGGGCGAGCGCCGACCTTCACCGCAGTGAGTGACCGGTGTACGCACCGGGAGATCGAGTCTGGCTCTCGACTCGAAACCTGCCCCTCCGCCTGCCCTGCCGGAAGCTGGGTCGGCGGTTTGTGGGGCCCTTCAAAGTCCTGAGAAGATTGAACGAGGTGTGTTACAGGTTACAACTGCCTATAGAGTATAAAAATATTAACCCCTCGTTCCATGTGTCTCTTCTCAGGCCGGTGGTAGCTGGCCCACTCCAAGAGGATGAGATAGGAGAGACCCCTCCGCCCCCTTTGGACATCGAGGGGGCCCCGGCGTACAGAGTCCGGACCATCTTGGACTCGAGGCGCCGGATGTGTGGTCTCCAGTATCTCGTGGAGTGGGAGGGGTACGGTCCGGAGGAACGGTGCTGGGTGCCCAGGAGGGACATACTCGATCCATCCCTCCTGACTGAGTTTCACCATGGGCATCCCACGCGCCCGGGTCCGCGTCCTCCTGGCCGTCCCCGAGGCCGGGGTCGGCGCACGGCTGGAGCCGCGCGTCAAGGGGGGGGGGTACTGTCACGGTTTCGGCCGAGGCTGCTCCTCCTCCTGGTTCGGGCAGGCTTCGGCGTTCGCCGTCCCCGGAGTATTAGCTGCCACCGCTCTATGTGTCTGCATTTGATTGTTTTTGTCTGTCTGTATCACCTGTGTCCATTTGTGTATTGATTACGTGTCCTATAAGTTCCTTGTTTTGTTCTAGTAATTTTGTGTGTTGTTACTTCCTGCCTTTGTGTCGGAGCTTTGTGTTTGCTCCCGTTTTGTTTCGTGTATTAGTGTTTACGCGTGTGCGTATTTTTCCCTCGCCTCGTTGTTTGTTTTGAGGTCGGAGGTTTCCACTTACATTTTGATGACTATTAAAGTCTGTTGGACTTTACCTCTGTGTCCTGCGCCTGACTCCTCCACCACATCCACATCGGTATTTATGACACGAGGGAGATTGACAGGTCTTTTGTGTTTCTTCCATTTGCGAATAATCGCACCAACTGTTGTCACCTTCTCACCAAGCTGCTTGCCGATGGTCTTGTAGCCCATTCCAGCCTTGTGTAGGTCTACAATCTTGTCCCTGACATCCTTGGAGAGCTCTTTGGTCTTGGCCATGGTGGAGAGTTTGGAATCTGATTGATTGATTGCTTCTGTGGACAGGTGTCTTTTATACAGGTAACAAGCTGAGATTAGGAGCACTCCCTTTAAGAGTGTGCTCCTAATCTCAGCTCGTTAGCTGTATAAAAGACACCTGGGAGCCAGAAATCTTTCTGATTGAGAGGGGGTTAAATACTTATATCCCTTATTAAAATGCAAATCAATTTATAAAAAATGTTACATGCATTTTTCTGGATTTATTTGTTGCTATTCTGTCTCTCACTGTTCAAATAAACTACCATTAAAATTATAGACTGATCATTTCTTTGTCAGTGGGCAAACGTATAAAATCAGCAGGGGATCAAATACTTTTTTCCTTCACTGTATATACCCAAATGCCTCTATACAGTATATTACCTCTAAATTATTTGTGTCTCTATGGTGTGTCTCAGTTCCTTGGTGGTGGAGAGACAGCCCTGTATGCCCACACATCCACAGAGACCCCTGGTGCTGCAGACAAAGATGCAGTTCACTGTCAAGCTCAGGTAAGCACAAACACAACAGCACCTACCATCTGTAGTTCCTCCCATCTGTAGTTCCTATGGATCTGTCCAGGCCTGGTTGAGTTTTGATTTGTATTCGCTCTCCTCTAGATTTCTTGTGAAGCTCCAGGAATTCAACAATAAACTCAAAGTGAAAGCCTTTTTAAACAAGTAAGTAAATGAGTGTTGTGTGTTATGTCCTGCTCTTGAATTTGTGATGTGAAAACCTAACTTAATTAAATGCACTTTTTTTTTTCCTCTTTAAGTTCTCTCCCTAAATTCCCTAATCTCAACGTTCGTAAATTCAACATATTGAAAAGCAACCCAAAGGTTATGAGTATGGAGCAGTACAATGGAAGCTTGGCTGCAGAGTTTTTACATTTGGTAAGCTAGCACCATTTCAAATGGCATACAGGGCACTAAATCTGAATGACTGTCCATTTGGACCTGCACTGTCTTTACTCCTTACAGCAGGGTTCCCCACATGGCGGTCATTTTATTTGTTAAAGTTGTATTTCTTATTTATTTTTTACTGTAAAAACACCAGCAAATCAGCTCCAAGTGATTTTAATTTAGAAAATCTGTTCTAAAATATTACCATGCATATTAAATAAATATGTGACTGTATACAAATGTAAGCAAGGTTTGAAATTGTTATGTTTTAGTCAAATATTATATCTGTTTGGGCTTCTTGCGGTCAATTTGTAGTATACAAATTATTTGTAATTATGTTCCGGCACCCTGACCATCCGCTCAAGAAAATATCGGCCCGCGGCTGAATCTACAGTAGTTGATGATCCCTGCATTACAGTTTATTCTTTGATCTCAACACAGAAACTGCAAGAGCAGAGAGTGCCTGGAAAAGGAAAGAAAGAGGTGAGAGACCTAAGAGAGCTGGTTTCTGATTGGTCTTAATGGGCTATAATGACCATGTAATCTGTACAGTATTTGTGAATTTCATGATAAATACTAAATACAGTCTGGTGCGGATTATGTTTGCTCTGTCTGTCCATGTTATTCCAGGGGCCTCTCATTGTGACAGAGGAGCTGCACTCCATCTGCTTTGAGTCTGAACTCCGCCAGTCAGGTCTGGAAATCAAACTAGAGGTAAGTGGTCTGAAATATAGAGACTACACTTCCATTTTCATGAGGTCCAACAGCACTCTGGCCTTATTTAATTTGATCTTGATTTTCTCCGGCCTCTGGTCCTTCTTAGACCATCTCCCTGCCAATCGTGGTCATCTCCCACATCCGCCAGCTGCCCAGTGGCTGGGCCTCCATCCTGTGGTACAACATGCTGACCAGCGAGCCCCAGGTAGAGGACCTCCCCTCTGGTTTCTCTCAAGGTTCCTTCCTTCTAGGGAGCTTTTCCTTGCCTTGAAGGCGCAATGCTGGGTTACTGTCAAGCACTTTAAAAAGGAGTGATTGATTTGTTGTAACAGAACCTGGAGTTCTTCCTGAGCCCACCTACAGTGTCCTGGGGTCAGCTGTCTGAGGTGCTGAGCTGGCAGTTCTCCTCTGTCACCAAGAGGGGACTCAATGATGAGCAGCTAGGTATGCTGGCTGACAAACTACTGGGCCAGAAAGCACAGAGAAATCCTGAGGGCCTTATCCCCTGGACCATGTTCGGTGCTGTCAAGGTAGGTTATGATTACAGTACACAGAATATAGAATATTTGGTCTCACTTTAAACAAAGTACAACTGATAAAGGAATTATATAGCATACATAAATGCTTCATAAACACTACATAAATGCTTCACAAATGGTGTAGAAAGGGTGACAACAAATCCCACTGTAGGGTGACTTGCCAAATGTGACATAATGCACGATATATGTTTATACACCATTTATAAAATATGACATATACTTATAGATGATTTGTGAAGCATTTATGTAGTGCTCATGAAGCCTTTATGTATTCTATATAAAGCCTTCATAAGTTGTACTTTGTTTAAAATATTTACAGTTCATAAAGATATATAAGGAAGATATCTAGTAAGTGTTTCCCTGTGTCTACTATAGAGCCAGAGTGAGAAGAGCTTTCCCTTCTGGCTGTGGATCGAAGCCATCCTGGACCTCATCAAGAGACCTCTGCTGTCCCTGTGGAACGATGGGCGAGTTATTCTTGACTCTTTTTGGAGTTCCACCTTACAAAAGCAAACAACTAGTGGTCTTATAGGGATGCCATATTAGCCGACTGGCTACATTTACAGACATGATGAACAATGTGCATTGTCCCTGCCTACTAAACCGAATACAGTAATAGAAGTACCAAAGTAAGGAATAAAGACATGTTGCTTGTTCTCTCCCACTACAGCTGCATCCTGGGCTTTGTGAGTAAGGAGAGGGCAAAGACCATGCTGACTGGGAAGTGTCCAGGTACGTTCCTGCTGCGCTTCAGTGAGCGTAGCAGAGAAGGAGCCATCACATTCACTTGGGTGGAACATGACCTAGACGGTGAGTAGCACACACACTGGAGCCATTTAATATTAAAGGTGCTATTTTTTTAATTTTATTTTTTATTTAACCTTTATTCTAGCAGGGTGGAATCCTGGGTGGAATCCAGAAGGCAGGATGGTAGTATAGAAAGAACCAACCCCCAAAAAAAAAAAAAAACTGACTTGCCCAAAAAGCACCAAACCTTTAAAATGTAGATTATTCTCAAGATGGTTCCATAAGTGAGGTGCGAAGAAACTAAAATCCCTTTTACCTAAATCTCTAGTGACAGAAGGAATTTCAAGAGTTAACCATCCCTGTGACTTAGTATGGTATCTCATACTTCTATAGGTTAGTAACAATGTTAGGTAAAGGCAGTTTTTTTTTGCAAAAGGGCTTTCTAAATTAACACAATGCATTGTTTCGACCTATGCGACGTCAAAGAGGGCCAGCCGACTTTCTGATAGAGAATGCAATGATGAGTGCTAAACCTGTCGCCAGTGATATAGCTGTCGCCCATGTTCCACAGATAAGCCTGTATTCCATGCGGTGGAGCCCTACACCAAGAAGGAGCTGTCTGCCGTCTCTCTGCCTGACATCATCCGCACCTACAAGGTGATGGCAGCTGAGAACATCCCAGAGAACCCACTCCGCTTCCTCTACCCAGACATCCCCAAAGACAAGGCCTTCGGAAAGTACTACGCCAGGGACACAGAGGGTAAGCAGCCAGCAACCTTTTTGTTTCAAATCATAGATTATTTACAGGGACTCGTGAGAAGGTCACCCGTGACTGTGAGGTAAAGCATTTATGAAATTAATAGGATTTAACTTCTAATTTAAAAAAAATTCAAAAGAAGATTTTTGGGGGATGCTTTCCTATAGCTCTGATGCATTTCAGACACCTCAAACCATACTTCCTTTTGATTTATTTTTGGCCATGTATGAATGGGTTTTTCAGTGTGTTTCTATGGGCTAATAGCAGTAAGGTCAAATTCAATCTTTCATCAAATACTTTTTATATATTTTAGGGGGATACCTACAGGGGTCATAAAACTCTAAATCAAATAGCT
>NW_025535696.1:45000-85044 GCF_020615455.1 Coregonus clupeaformis | reverse complement strand
TAGAAACACATTTCACTACACCCGCAATAACATCTGCTAAACACGTGTATGTGACCAATAAAATTGGATTTGATGACGCTCAAACTTGAAAAAACATTAAACAAAATGAGGATTTCTGTCATCTTAACGGGGGTGTAGATTACATCTCACATTCCAGTGTTCCAACTTGTAAACAAGACTGCATGGGAT
Source organism: Coregonus clupeaformis (assembly GCF_020615455.1). Classification (NCBI taxonomy): domain Eukaryota; kingdom Metazoa; phylum Chordata; class Actinopteri; order Salmoniformes; family Salmonidae; genus Coregonus; species Coregonus clupeaformis. The sequence goes on along the minus strand of NW_025535696.1, from coordinate 84,855 downwards.
TTCTGTTAATGCGGCTCCATGCAGCCAATGGCAATGTCTGTTTTAGGTATAATGCCAGGAGCCACTTGTGGATTTGACAGCTCTAACGCAGTTCCACCCCGACACCGCCAAAACAACCGCTATGCGTATGTTGGCTAAAGCGGATCTGATTGAATCAAGCCCTTAATTATATTGCCTTCACTGCCTATGAAAACAGAGTGTTTCCAGGGGTTCTGAATAACCCTTGAAGTTATATGAAATGTAAAGTAGTATGAAGAACCCCAGGGTTGTTAGGGAAATTTGAATGCATAACGTTCAATTGCTCCCAACTTGTTTAAAAAATACTTTGACAAACATAGGTTCTATGAAGGTGAGAAGGAATTGGGAGTGGAGGTTTCTGGGGAATTTACATAATTTTCCCAGACAGTAATCCCTCCAGAGGTACTGTGCTCTGCAACAACTCAATTAGCTCCAGATCACACAGCTCAGAGAGACCGCGTTACCCAGGATCCCCCACTCCTCTTCCTCCACCCACTCCCCACTCCCCAAGCCTACAGACCTCCCACAGGCACACCCCTCGTAGATCGGTGGAAGAGTGCAGGCTGTCATAAATTACACATGAATACATTGGAAATGGGTAACGTTATGGTAATTATGTTAAGGCATTCATGCGCATGTGTTGTTTTTCAGTCATAAAGAGCTGAGTTATGGGACTGACTGGGAGGTGAGCAAGTTGGTGTTCGATGAGCTGGCTACGTCTTTCTCCCTAATTTACCTAGCTCTCTCTCTCTCTCTTTCTCTCTCTCTCCCTCTCTCTGTCTCTCTCTCTCTCTCTCTCTCTCTCTCTCTCTCTCTCTCTCTCTCTCTCGCTCTCATAGTTTAGTTTTAATTGCTGAGGGATCCCTGTGGCCCAGGCTCCACAGTGAGCTAATGAAAGTGACAGCTCAACTCTTGTCCTTCGCTGGGTTTGGGGTACAGGACTATACATCTTTAACTTTCAGCTCTGGCGGTGCTTTAGGTAGGTGTGTGGGTGGTGTGTGTAGCTGAAATCTCCACTGACGAGGGAGGACATAGGCATGATTAGTCATGATTAGCCATTCCACCCCTGTTAATAACTGACTGTGAGAGACCAATGACTGTGGCGCTCCCTGCTGAGTGATTCTGATTGGCCGCAACGTAGTGACATGAAAACATTGACTCACTCAGCATTGGTATGAACTAGACAAAGTTTACAGTGCTACTTTTTAAGCTATTTTTATATTTAAAATAATCAACTATTTTACGCTAGCCTAACTCCAGGATGGCTGTTGATGGAGTCAGGTGGTTAGCCAGTGGATGATAGGTTGTGGTGGGGGTGATGGGTTGTGCTGGGGGTTGGTGTGGGTGTGATGGGTTGTGTGGGGGTGATGGGTTGTGCTGGGGGTGGGGGTGATGGGTTGTGTTCGGTGTGATGGGTTGTGGTGGGGGTGATGGGTTGTGCTAGGGGTGGGGGTGATGGGTTGTGGTCGGTGTGATGGGTTGTGGTGGGGGTGATGGGTTGTGCTGGGGGTGGGGGTGATGGGTTGTGTTCAGTGTGATGGGTTGTGGTGGGGGTGATGGGTTGTGCTAGGGGTGGGGGTGATGGGTTGTGGTCGGTGTGATGGGTTGTGGTGGGGGTGATGGGTTGGTGTGGGTGTTTGTGTATGGATAGATTACAGTCACAGATAATTGGGGAGTGCCTAAAAACACTCTCTGTATAGCAACCAGCGGTTTGTAGGATTAGGAAGGGATCTGGGCATGGAGAAAGTTTTATGGCAGAAATGCAGGTCATTTATTTTCTTAACTGAAAGTTATGTATATTCTCTCTCACACACACATGCACACTCACACTCACACTCACACACACACACACACACACACACACACACACACTCACACACACACACACACACACACACGCACACACACACGCACACACACACACACCTGTTTCCATGGGTCTCAAAAAAACAAAAAAGCAAGCAACTCCAAAGTTCATCCATAATTGGTCCTCTGGCATCATGGAATTGGCCTCATGAAAGAGGCATTATGGGAGAAAACACAAGTACCCTGTCACCCCTCTAAACAGTAGGCACAATGAGAGGGAGCCTTGAAAAAAAGCCTAATTGAATTAGCGTAGCAGCACGGTTGTTAAGTATAACAATCAGATCATGTGGAGGAAGCATGGCGGATGTGAGGGGGAACTGATAACGAGGAGGAGGGGGGTGGACGATTCAGCGGTGCAAGAGAGATGCATGCAGGGAATAATGTGGTGCTGCTTGTCTGTGTGTGCAATTCTAACGAAACATTCCCAAGAGTGAAATGTTGAGTGTCTCTGAGCTGTGGTCTATGTAGGTTACTATGCATCCTCCGTCTGCACCAAAAATTACACCGAAATTACAAACGCTTGATTACACAACTCGGGAATAGAGGTCAGAGGTTGAGTGATGGGGATAGTGATGTATGCCGAGCACTCCCATAACATATCAGCGTAAGCTTTAGAATGATTAATGCGGGCCATCCCCACACATACGCCTTATAAATATTAATGTTAGTACAGAGACACTCTTCTTGACTCCCGAGAGTCAATGGTGTAATTCCAACCCTGGTAGAAGAGAAATGTGTAGAACTCAACACATACTTAGCTAAGAGGAAAAGGAACATAATATCTTGTTTAAAGAGAAATATTATCCTTGTTATTATATCTCAATGTTGGGAATAACCCCTTTCGCTGTTTGATAATGTTATAGTGGTAACGGGGTAAAGGGAACATGATAACAGATAACACAACGGTGTGGTTCCTTCCCCTCAGGCAGGTGTCACAGTAATACCCCCCTGGGTATGGGGCTAGCCCCTCTGTCTTCCACCAAAACAATATTGGACTCATTCATCTCAATTCAAACGGGAAGATGTTACCCAGTGGGGTACACTCAGGCCCAGGAGGCAGTAAAACTATTCAAATTCACATGACTTTAGCGACTTCTGGTTTTTATATTCTATAATATTCATCCCATGTCATTAGAAATTGCCAATGAAAGCGTCTGTGAAATCTTGTATATAACACATAATTAAATGACGATTCAAAAGGCATATGACGGCAATCAAAACCCTTAACATAACATGACAGTTGGGCAGAGGATGTCACCTGTGACTATGGTATGAAACTAAAATTGCCTGGAAATTGCTTCATGTAACATTAGCCCAGTAGTATGTCAGATACAAAAGTGTCAGGCTGTTCTAAAACTGCAAACCATAGCCAGAGGGCTGCTCCTGAGTTTCCATTTCTGACACACTCAGCCTGGACTCAATCAACCATGCCATAACAATAGTCTGTCCGGAAGCTACAGCCACCAGAGAAAACATCATTCTGTAAAAGATGAGAGCTACTTAATACTCTTTAGCTTGATTGAAGTTAGAGAGTTTTTTGCATTTCCCAGCCTGACCTACGGACTGCTTTGATTTGAAAGCAACATCCTTACTTTTTTCCACTTTTTCTTTTTGAGCAAGTTTTTATTTGTCTTGTTCTTTTTCGTTGGGGCGGGGGGTTACAGGTACAGTACTTTATCAATTTCACTAAGGTGCACCTGTGTAATGATCTTGCTGTTTAGTCAGCTTCTTGATATACCACACCTGTCAGGTGGATGGATTATCTTGGCAAATGAGAAATGCTCACTAACAGGGATGTAAACAAATCTGTGCACAACATTTTAGAGAAATACGTTTTTTGTGAATATCTTTTATTTCAGCTCATGAAACATGGGACCACTTTACATGTTGCATTTATATTTTTGGGCAGTGTATAAAGTGTATATATACTTTATATTGTTTGCATGTATTTGTTGGCCTTTATGGATTGTTTATTTGTATGTGACTTTAGCTGAGATTATTCTTTACATAGTCAAGTATACTTGTCCAGGCCTCAATTGTTCCTTGACTAGCACCATTGATTCTCGCTGTCGATAATTCGAATGTCATAACTTCTAATAGTAACTGTATCCACTGGCGAATTGGGAGAGAGTGAGGTGATTGCCATCTAGGAGCCAACATCTTTTTTTGTGGCAGTGCTGCCTGCCAGCAGTAATCGTCTCTGATTGATTGAGAGATTCAAGGAGCTATCATCGTTAAGTAACTTAATAGATGCAAATCTTTGGATAATTACATTCGTGCATTTCAAAATGAATTTTGTAACTTTGCCCCGGAAGCGTTTAACTGCAGGGAACTCCCACATCATATGAAGGAATGTGCCTACCTGATTTAGTGAACAGTTGGGAGTTGGGGCCAATTTCATCGTAAAACGTTTCCTTGGTGTTAAATACAGTCTGTGAACCAACAGAAAATGTTTAAGTTGCCCAAACAAATCAGCAGCCTGTCTGACCCTCATAAAAAGAGAAAACGGAAGGGTTATTTAGCTCCCTTGTTTTAATCAGGTAGCTTTATTTAAATTCTCCACGGCGCCACAGTACATTCAATCTCGTTTGCTACTCATGCAAATCTGAAATGTGGACAAACTGAGGAGTGTAGTCGCACGTTTCATAAATAATCTCTTCTGCATTTGAGTTGATTGTTTGTTAAAAAATGTCTACTGCTGCTACCTGATGCTCAACTATTCAGCTTATTCTAAAGGGGATTTAGGGCTCTATTCAATCAGACACACTTTAGCCAACATCTGCATACATAGCCACAGGAAGTAGGGGTGCTGCAGCATCCCATGAAAAATAGTTTTAAAAAATTAATAAAATAATTGTGACAAAAATTGTCAGTCCGCTATGCGGGTGTATGCTATCGCCGGTTAATGCTTGATCTGATTGAATATAGGCCTTAGTGTCTATGAGGTTGACTGTTTTTTACTTGTGATTCATCAGGGGCTGCTGCAGCATTTCAGAGTGATGTTGATGTTGAGTTAGTGACGCATGAATGACTTCACACGTTTAAGTCACACATACCAGTAAAGCTATCAGTTACATAAAAAACCAATACAGTACACATACCACATAGAATGGGTCAAATTAAATAAAATGGTGGCCTACATAATCTTTTCCGACAGCACCTTGCTTCTATCAGCAGTGACAGTGGGCTGAATAAGATATTCTACCTGTGGTACGGCGCGTGTGAGAGGACAGAGGATGAGGAAGGTGACATTTCCCTGAAGCCTCACCCGGACCTGACAGCAGACACCTACTCATGTCTCTCTCTCTCTGGGATGATTACAACAAAGACAGAACCGATTCAGTCCCCTAGTAGAACCCTGCCTCTAACAATCTCCCCAAAACACCAGTCACACACACAGCCCACCTCTCCAGAGTGGCAGAAGGTATTTTATATGTCCCACCGATCAACTTAACACAATGGCCTCTGTTCTCTCTAACTCGAAGAAAACTACTTCCTGGAGTTCCTACTAACAGCTTTCCTTGTCAAATGCCACATCCAACGCAGAGTTACGTTGTATGGATTACGGAGTACTAAACTTTTGCCAAAACTTCAAATCAAACAAGCCATCAGACTGCTGAACACTTGAACTGGACTGACCACCTGCTCTGATTCTCCAGCCCTTAGCACACATGCACTCACTCATGCACACACACACCCACACAGACACAGACACACACACACACACACACACACACACACACACACACACACACACACACACACACACACACACACACACACACACACACACAGATTTACATTCATGCTACACACATCACAACTGCTGCTACCAGACTCTTATTATACTGCTCAGTTTATACACTGAACCCCATCCCCCCCTTCTCCAATACACGTGTAAATATTGGACTATAAATTATGCCTTCTTGAATAATACTTATGCTACTATAAAATGTTTATTCTGTTCTACTGAGCCATTTAATTTATGTTCGTATTCTTATATTTTATTATGTCTTATTGTTGTTGCATTGTCGAGAAGGAACCTGCAAGGAAGCATTTCTTTGGATGATGTATACCATGCGTATCCCGTACATACGACTAATAAAACTTGAAACTTGAAAGAAGCCATTTAATCTTTATTGCTGAGTCATGGTGGGTGCAGTCGGCTAAAATGGAGAGCAGGGTATGTTGTGGTCATTGTTAGGCCTCAGTGAACAGTAGTGGCTCCCATTAACGATTTGGCTACTTTGTCCCTCTTAAATATGAGACAGTAAGCAGTAGACAAGAGAGATGTGAGTCAGGGGGAAGGACAGCTGTAGTGAAGTCACTCAAGAGACAGGCCCACTCTAAATGCTGGTTCTCAAAGCAGAGGCCTCTTGTCGCTAGTTGACTTTAATAACTGGAATGAAGTGAATGGAACAGGAAACCATGTGTTTGATGTGTCAATACCATTCCATTTATTTCATTCCAGCCATTATTATGAGCCTGTCCTCCCCAATTAAGGTGCCACCAGCCACCTGTGCGTTACACTGTCATTAGCACAACATAACAGGTGCCCTGTGTTTAGTCATGACAGTTACCATATCAAATGATGTAACGCTGTCGTGCTGCATGGAGCAAACAGCTACTGTACTCTAAATTGCAGCCCTTGGCGAGTCTGTGTGAGTCTGTTATTATGTCTGACAGCCTGGTACCTTAGCTAAACACTTTGACATGAGGGTTTAAAGTCACTTTTCATCAGTTGACGTCAACTGTGCTGTGTCTGTACAGTCATCGTTCTTCAAAGGCTAGCTCCCTCCCTGTCAACAGTCTATGTTAGCTAGCAGCTCAATTCCGCTATGTCCTCTCTGAAGCTAATCAAGCCCTTTCACTGTTCTTCCTCTGTGAACAAGACCGTCATTAGCCCAATCCCCCTCCCTCTCTGGTCAATATGCATGTCATTAACCTCCTGTGCCAAATAGCAGGTTTAGACAGAGTACAACGACTAGAGTGCCATTCTGGACACCGGTTTAGACAATAGAGGGAATCAACAAAGCAGGAAATGGGTGTTTTTATCTGGGGTAATAACCACCTGTGTTTGTGGGAATGTTGGGTATTCTGGCACAGCTGTTAGGACAACTAGGAGACTGAATAAGATTACTTACTGTAGCGTCTGACCTTCAGAATCAAGACCTTCAGAATCAAGACCTTCAGAATCAAGACCTTCAGAATCAAGACCTTTAGAATCAAGACCTTCAGAATCAAGACATTCAGAATCAAGACCTTCAGAATCAAGACCTTCAGAATCAAGCCACAGCTTTTTTATTGTATGATTCTGTGCTCGCCATCCTGGCTGAATTACTCATTAGTAGCATTCAAACACATTTATTTAATGTTCAGTAATCACACAATGTACACAGATGGCAGGTTTGTTTAACAGTAAATCATTTATATTTATTCTACTCCAACTGTATGTAGTTGAACTATCAACGGGTATAACTTGCGGCAAACAAACAATATACTTTTAATCAGATAGACATCTAGAACATTGGCAATTTAGAGGCAAAATTGCAAAAATTGCTCCCAGCTAGAAAATATATATTCAGCTAGTGGCAAACTAGAGGAGAACGGAGATAGTAATGAAGGCTGTGGGCTATCTTGGAGACACATTTCTTCCTATTAAAATGTTTCCTCTCAATATTACCACCATAATTGCACCCACTGGACATGAACATGGTCCACTGCCTGGTCAGCTGAAGATGAGTCACTCTGAACAATAAAACAGACAGCAGGTTTATACAAATCCCCATTGTTGCCAACAGAATGGTAGGCTAGAACAAGGGTATATGATGTGTTAAATAGATGCCTTATTGCTTTGCTTTTCGCTTGTCATTTGCCGTGGTATGCGTAGTCATACTTCAAATAGAACAGTAAACAAGTATTTTTGCGTCATACCAATGGTATATCGTCTCATATACACACGGCTGGGATGCAGTTTTAGCCAATGTACATTATAAACTGGGTGGTTCGAGCCCTGAATCCTGATTGGCTGAAAGCTGTGGTATGAAAAAATTAATAAATAATGTATGCACTCTGGATAAGAGCGTCTGCTAAATGATTAAAATGTAATGTAAAATGTATATGAGACCGTATACCACGGGTATGAAAAAACATTTATTTTTACTCTTCTAACTACGATGGTAACCAGTTTATAATAGCAATAAGGCACCTCAGGAGTTTGTGGTATACGGCCAATATACCACGGCTAAGGGCTGTATCCAGGCACTCCGCGTTGCGTCATACATAAGAACAGCCCATAGCCGTGGTATATTGGCCATATACCACACCCCCTCTGGCCTTATGGCTCAAATAACACATGGCAACAACAGTCCTCTTTCTCCCAATAAGAGCCCTGACAGGGGAACCAGGCTAATGATTGAAGGTTCATGGTTTATTCTGCTCTTTACCTGCTATTTAAATAGGAATGCACCATTTGTTAGGTAGCTAGTTACTAACTGTGTTGAATTGAAGTATCAATACCTTTTGTTTCCACATAATTTCTTAGTAAATACTAGATTACCATATTAAATAATACTGTGTAATTTAAGCGTTACAGATTGAAGCTCTCCTGTCTCCTGGCACTGGCAGATCAATGATGGGGCTAATTATAAACCCTTGGCCACTGAGAGTTCTCTATGGATTTTTCAGTGGGAAAATTACCTTGGCAGTGACCCGCGACACAACCAACCAAGGAGCTGGCTGGCACTGGGGGTTTTGGATACACAGTATTTAGAGGATATTTAAATATTTTGAGTGGAAATCATGGGAAAGATGATTTATTCTCAAGACAGAAATGTGTTATTATTCTCTAGAATCTAGATGGGATATAATTTATATCCAGGAGGAAATCAAACTTTCATTTCCCATGACAACACATTGCACCCTCAACCATTTATAACTCTATCTAAAATGTGTGCAGACACACACACACACACACGGTATAAACTGTATGGGACCATCATCTACCTCAAGTCATTTTCATTTCAGACAGTGGTTAAGCGATTGCATACAACCGTGCAGAAAATGGAAAATATCACTTGAATTTTGAGTTACCTATTTGAATGTCCTTCTCTTACTTCCCAAAGATATACAATACAACCCAAAATGTCAGAATCCTTAACCTATAGCCTTTAGATACATTTGCTTAAAATAGCATAGTCAGATGTTAGCAGTTAAGCAATTAGAGAGTGAAATACTTTCCAAGAACAGCCGAGGCATGGACAAAGCCAATTCTAAATTGGTATGACATTTACATTACATGACTCATATGTGACTCATACAGTATGTGATGAACTATAAGGAGTGATTGAAATCAGACTACCCACCATTGTCTAATCTGATGTAATGTAATTATGATTTATTGTTTATGCCTTGAGTATTCAGTAATATTGAGCGAGTCATTGAAGTATTTGTATTTGTATTTTATTAGGGATACCCATTAACAGTTGCCAAGGCAGCAGCTACTCTTCCTGGGTTCCAAACACATTAAGGCACGTTTAAAAAACACAACAACAACAAAAAACTGTTACATCATATAACATTACTACACCACTACAGATCTACAACACCAAATGTACAATACCAACATACAACTATACCATAGTGTACATGTGTGTAGAGTGCGTGTGCTAGTGTGTGTGTGTGTGTGTGTGTGTGTCACTTCACAGTCCGCGTTGTTCCATATTTCCTCAGCACCAGTCCTAATGGGGAGTTGTGTTGACGAGCCCATTCCCTGCCTGTCAGACATACCGCTTGGTGCTGGGTTCCCCACCACCATCTTTTTACGCCCATTCCCTGCCTGTCAGACATACCGCTTTGCACTGCCCCCCCACCCCATCTTTTTACGCTGCTGCTACTCTGTTAATTATTTATGCGTAGTCACTTTAACTCTACCCACATGTACATATTACTTCAACTACCTCAACTAGCCGGTGCCCCCGCACATTGACTCTGCACCGGTACCCCCCTGTATATATAGCCTCCCTACTGTTATTTTATTTTACTTCTGCTCTTTTTTTTTCAAGACTTTTTTGTTGTTTTATTCTACTTTTTTTATGAAAAATAAATGCACTGTTGGTTAAGGGCTGTAAGTAAGCATTTCACTGTAATGTCTGCACCTGTTGTATTCGGCGCATGTGGCCAATAAAATTTGATTTGATTTAATTTGATTGCGTCAAGTAGCCCTCCATAACAGATGACTCACTGCAACTCTTACCCATAATGTGGCTCTTACAGTATGTACCCATCAACAGATGTCGACTTGCACAGAACGCAGCAGGTGAGGCTGGTTCATACAAGACGCTCAGGGCACAAACACAGTACACACACACCTCAAGGTATAATCACTCCAGCATGTATGTCACTGTCACTATTGAGACTGAAGGCACTTACACACAACTGAATGGGATGTGTTTTATTAGTCACATGGTTTGGATGTTTTTGGAGGCTGATCCTTCTGGCTGTCTCCATGGTGCTGCCTGTCCAACTCGTCAGACAGTTCATTATGAACTAGGACAGAATTATTGGACTGCCGGCTGCTCTGGACATGAAAGGGCCCTGGCCTGCCCTTTCTATGGTATTCATCATGCATCTCAGAAATCTCCATCCCTCCCATTGCTATCAATCCCTCCCTGTCTCCTCCCCATCTCCTTCTCTTCTCACCATTTCCCTCTCTCCTCCCCATCTCCTTCTCTTCTCCCCATCTCCCTCCCTTCTCCCCATCTCCCTCACTCAGTCCTCCCCATCTCCCTCTCTTCTCCCATCTCCCATCTCCCTCCCTTCTCCCCATCTCCCTCCCTCTCTCTCCTCCCCATCTCCCTCCCTCGCCCTCCTCCCCATCTCCCTTCCTCTCCCTCCTCCCCATCTCCCTCCCTCTCTCTCCTCCCCATCTCCCTCCCTCTCTCTCCTCCCCATCTCCCTCCCTCTCCCTCCTCCCCCATCTCCCTCCCTCTCCCTCCTCCCCATCTCCCTCCCTCTCTCTTCTCCCCATCTCCCTCCCTCCTCCCCTGACACCTCAAAGGGAGAGTCGTGACTCTCCCCAATCCTAGGAGGAATTGGCCCCGTTCTCACATGGCTGCACATGGACAGACTTGTTCTGTTCAACTTCAATCAGTACATTCCCATTATTTTTATGGAGGTTTTTAAATCAATAGAATACATTGGAATTGCTAAGAAAGTGACCCCAATTCCCAATTCCTTTGACTACTTTGCACACCAAAAGATTGAAATTCAGCCTATTCAGTTCTCTGCACTTTCTATGGATTTTCCATTGAATTAATTGAAATGGTTGTGACCACAATTCCAATTACGTTTTTGACTTGAAACCCAATAGCTTTTTATTTTACATAGTACAAGTCACAAGCATATTGATAAAGCTTTTATTATTATAAGTAATTCATAATTTCACAGAATACTGCATTGTAACATAACAACGGCAAAAAATATACTCTAGTGAATACTCAAGTTGTGCTTTAAAGTCTACTCACACAGTTTTGCTTCCATGTCAACATGCTTCATAGTAGAATCTCCTTTATCCCCACAATACTGTCAACTCTATTGTTCACTAAGAAAACAACATGAACCATGAGAAAACAGTGTCTGCTTTATTACCAGCATGCAAAACAGCAGTTCATGCATCCGCCTTATCTGCAATATGGACTTCTGAGGACGCAGACGTTTCTAACGCAGGTACTGTAGCTACTTCATTCACTGTGGTCCAAAATGTTTTACAATGTATGAATATTAAGAAATTTAGCAAAATCTCAACAAACTCGTATAAAAAAAAACGAACGGGGGTGTTCTATACATTCCGTCATCGATAGTTGAACGCTCATCTGTAGGGATGTCAGTTTGGTTGTTCGTTTTTGCGTTTGTGTGTGTCCCCCTCCATACAAATGCTTTGAATTATACAGTTGCTTTACAGATGCACGCCTCGGAGGCCACGCATGCACAACGAAAAGAACAAACAAACGAATAGAGCAAAACAGTAAACTTTTCAGTTAGTCAGCGTAACATGCTGTCTGTTGTAACGAGGGTGTTGGGCCCCTCCACTCAGGGGGCAAACGTCCTGGAAGACTCCAATTTGGGTTTGATACCCTTGTTGTTGTAGTAGTCAACAACCTGGTTGGGCACTTCTGCTAGGACAGTCTTCGCCAGCTCTGCAGGTGAGCCCTGGAGTGGGACAGAGAGAAACCTGTCACTTCCTGTAACACTCAGATAACCCTCCCAGTTCCTCAGGTAACCTCCCAGTTCCTCAGGTAACCCTCCCAGTTCCTCAGGTAACCCTCTCAGTTCCTCAGGTAACCCTCCCAGTTCCTTAGGTAACCCTCCCAGTTCCTCAGGTAACCTCCCAGTTCCTCAGGTAACCCTCCCAGTTCCTTAGGTAACCCTCTCAGTTCCTCAGGTAACCCTCCCAGTTCCTCAGGTAACCCTCCCAGTTCCTCAGGTAACCCTCCCAGTTCCTCCGGTAACCCTCTCAGTTCCTCAGGTAACCCTCCGTTCCTCAGGTAACCCTCCCAGTTCCTCAGGTAACCCTCTCAGTTCCTCAGGTAACCCTCCCAGTTCCTCAGGTAACCCTCTCAGTTCCTCAGGTAACCCTCCGTTCCTCAGGTAACCTCCCAGTTCCTCCGGTAACCCTCCCAGTTCCTCAGGTAACCCTCCCAGTTCCTCAGGTAACCCTCCCAGTTCCTCAGGTAACCCTCCCAGTTCCTCAGGTAACCCTCCCAGTTCCTCCGGTAACCCTCCCAGTTTCTCCGGTAACCTCCCAGTTCCTCAGGTAACCCTCTCAGTTCCTCAGGTAACCTTCCCAGTTCCTTAGGTAACCCTCCCAGTTCCTCCGGTAACCCTCCCAGTTCCTCAGGTAACCCTCTCAGTTCCTCAGGTAACCCTCCCAGTTCCTCCGGTAACCCTCCCAGTTCCTCCGGTAACCCTCCCAGTTCCTCAGGTAACCCTCCCAGTTCCTCAGGTAACCCTCCCAGTTCCTCAGGTAACCCTCTCAGTTCCTCAGGTAACCCTCCCAGTTCCTCAGGTAACCTCCCAGTTCCTCAGGTAACCCTCCCAGTTCCGGTAAAGACTCACATGTTTGAAGTTGCGGAAGGGGACGAACTGGACGATGTCTCGTAGGCAGGGCTCCCCCTTGGGCGAGCGAAGGATCCCGTCATCTCCATCCAGCATCCGCATGTCACTGAAGTCAGCACTTCCCACGCCCACGATGATGATGGACATGGGCAAGTGGGAGGCTTGGACGATGGCCTCGCGGGTGTCCGCCATATCTGTGATCACTCCGTCCGTTAGGATAAGCAGAATGAAGTATTGCTGCAGAGATAAAGGAAGGAAGTCAATGACTGGGGAGCAACGTGAGAGATTAATGCCTGTGGGGTTTGTTGGAAATACATGTTGAGCATAACTCGAAAACGCTGCGCAAGTCTCCCATTGACATTAATACATGATTTAAGCGAAGGTTCAAGCTATGCTCCCAATTGATTGGTTCCAAGGAGAAGAGGACGACTGACAGCTAGCTTACCATGGCCTCCTTGGTGTGCATTTCTTGTGAAGCGGAGCTGGCTACTTTCTGGATGATGGGGGCGATGTTGGTGGGGCCGTAGAGCTGAAGCTTAGGAAGGCAGGTTTGATAGGCCTCCACCACACCTTGGATACCTACACACCCATAGACATATGTTGGGAAAACACAGAATAACACACACAGTAACACTCACATAGTCATATACTTCTGGAGAACTCTGGGTATTTGGGGAACACAACGACCAACACCAATGCACACAGGTGTGAAGGTATCTTTGTGGAGTAATTGAGCCCCATGATATTCCATGATATTTTTCACTTTGAGGGAAGCAGCCACTCTGTGAATAGTTAGTCAACTTCACAGCTGCATTGACTTCTATTTATCTCTTTTCACCACTACAGGGATCTCAGCAGTGGCCTCCCATCAGGCCGAGCAGCTGAAGTAATGCCATTTACTGATTGAGTGGGCATTTGAGGTCACACACACATCTTTGGAGAATTTCACTTAATTAAAAACCCCCTCCATCATGACCTCAGTGTGCGTGCACACGCGCACACACGCGCACACACACAAACACCACATGCTTCGTAAACAACTAGTGTAGACTAACAGTGAAATTATAGAAAGATAATACCACGAGGAATGAATACACAATGAGTAATGATAACTTGGCTATATACACGGGGTACCAGTACAGAGTCGATGTGCAGGGGTACGAGGTAATTGAGGTAGATATGTACATATAGGTAGGGGTAAAGTCACTAGGCAACAGGATAGATAATAAACAGTAGCAGCAGCGTATGTAATGAGTCAAAAGAGTTAGTGAAAAAAGGGTCAATGCAGATAGTCCAGGTAGCTATTTGGTTAACTTTTCAGCAGTCTTATGGCTTGGGGGTAGAAGCTGTGTGCCGGGTCCTATTAGTTCCAGACTTCGGTACTGCTTCCTGTGCGGAAGCAGAGAGAACAGTTTATGACTTGGGTGGCTGGAGTCTGCCAATGTTTAGGGCCTTCCTCAGACACCACCTGGAATAGAGGTCCTGGATAGCAGGGAGCTCAGCCCCAGTGATGTACTGTGCCGTACGCACTACCCTCTGTAGCGCCTTGCGGTCGGATACCAAGCAGTTGCCATACCAAGCGGTGATGCAGCCAGTCAAGATGCTCTCAATGGTGCAGCTGTAGAACTTTGAGAATCTTTTCAGTCTTCTTCATGACTGTGTTGGTGTGTCTGAGCCATGCTAATTCTTTAGTGAGGTGGACACCGAGGAGCTTGAAGTTCTTGACCCGCTCCACTACAGCCTTGTCGATGTGGATGGGGGTGTGCTCGGCCCTCCGTTTCCTGTAGTCCACGATGAGCTCCTTTGTCTTGCTGACATTGAGGGAGAGGTTGTTGTCCTGGCACCACACTGCCAGGTCACTGACCTCCTCCCTATAGGCTGTCTCATCGTCGTCGGTGATCAGGCCTGTCACAGACGTGTCATCAGCAAACTTAATGATTGTGTTGGAGTCGTGCGCGGCCACGCAGTCGTGGCTGAACAGGGAGTACAGGAGGTGACTAAGCACACACTCCTGAAGGGGTCCTTGTTGAGGGTTAGCGGGGCGGATGTGTTGTTGCCTACCCTCACCACCTGGGGTCGGCCCGTCAGCAAGTCCAGGATCCAGTTGCAGAGGGTGGTGTTCAGTCCAAGGGTCCTGAGCTTAGTGATGAGCTTGGAGGGCACTATGGTGTTGAACGCTGAGTTGTAGTCGATGAACAGCATTCTCACATGGGAGAAGACAGTGTGGAGTGCAATAGAGATTGCGTTATCTGTGGATCTGTTGAGGTGGTATGCGAATTGAATTGGAGTGGGTATGCGAATTGAATTGGAGTGGGTCCACACACAGAGAGAGACTTCATTATCAGTGACAGGCTCTCCTTAGGGGACGAGGGTGTGAGTGTGTGGAGGGGTGCAGACATCTAGAGGTCTGATTACTGACCACTATACCGCAGACATCTAGAGGTCTGATTACTGACCACTATACCGCAGACATCTGGAGATCTGATTACTGACCACTATACCGTAGACATCTGGAGGTCTGATTACTGACCACTATACCGCAGACATCTGGAGGTCTGATTACTGACCACTATACCGCAGACATCTGGAGGTCTGATTACTGACCACTATACTGCAGACATCTGGAGGTCTGATTACTGACCACTATACCGCAAACATCTGGAGATCTGATTACTGACCACTATACCGCAGACATCTGGAGGTCTGATTACTGACCACTATACCGCAGACATCTGGAGGTCTGATTACTGACCACTATACTGCAGACATCTGGAGGTCTGATTACTGACCACTATACCGCAGACATCTGGAGATCTGATTACTGACCACTATACCGCAGACATCTGGAGGTCTGATTACTGACCACTATACCGCAGGCATGTGGAGGTCTGATTACTGACCACTATACTGCAGCCATGTGGAGGTTAGGTCTGATTACTGACCACTATCCTGCAGCCTCAGCCATCAAAACGGTGACTGGAGGACTGGAGAGCCTTCGAGCTGGAAGACATTCTCACACACATACACTACATGACCAAAGGTATGAGGACACCTGATCGTCGAACATCTCATTCCAAAATCATGGGCATTAATATGGACTTGGTCCCCTCTTTGCTGCTATAACAGCCTCCACTCTTCTGGGAAGGCTTTCCACTAGATGTTGGAACATTGCTGCGGGGACTTGCTTCCATTCAGCCACAAGAGCATTAGTGATGTTGGGCGATTAGGCCTGGCTCACAGTCGGCGTTCCAATTCATCCCAAAGGTGTTCGATGGGGTTGAGGTCAGGGCTATGTGCAGGCCAGTCAATTTCTTCCACACCGATCTCGACAAACCATTTCTGTATGGACCTCGATTTGTGCAGGGGGGCATTGTCATGCTGAAACAGGAAATGGCCTTCCCCAAACTGTTGCCACAAAGTTGGAAGGACAGAATCGTTTAGAATGTCATTGTATGCTGTAACGTTAAGATTTCCCTTCACTGGAACTAGGGGGCCTACCCGAACCATGAAAAACAGCCCCAACTATTATTCTTCCTCCACCAAACTTTACATTTGGCATTGCACATGGTGATCTTATGCTTGTGTGGGGCTGCTTGGCCATGGAAACCCATTTCATGAAGCTCCCAACTAACAGTTCTTGTGCTGACGTTGCTTCCAGAGGCAGTTTGGAACTCGGGAGTGAGTGTTGCAACCGAGGACAGACGATTTTTACGCGCTACACGCTTCCCGTTCTGTGAGCTTGTGTGGCCTACCACTTCGTGGCTGAGCCATTGTTGCTCCTACAAGTTTCCACTTCACAATAACAGCACTTACAGTTGACCGGGGCAGCTCTAGCAGGGCAGAAATTTGACGAATTGACTTGTTGGAAAGGTGGCATCCTATGACGGTGCCCCGTTGAAAGTCACTGAGCTCATCAGTAAGGAAATTATACTGCCAATTGCATGGCTGTTTGCTTGATTTTATACACCTGTCAGCAACGGGAGTGGCTGAAATAGCCAAATCATCTCATTTGAAGGGGTGTCCACATACTTTTGTATATATAGTGTATCTTATACAGGCACAAACACCGGCATGTACACACACTATTTAAAAGCAAGTGTCAGCTTGCCACTCCCTCTACCCACAATAATGCAAACTTTCACCCTCAAACAGATATCAATATCAATGGTAGGTACAGGCACAAAGGAAGACAGTGTTGACTGAGCGTGTGTGTGTGTGCATTGGTGTGTGTCCGCATCTAACAGCATCTGAACGACAGTCAGTTTTCCTGCATGAAAAACTGTGCAAGCTATGCCCTCTGCCTTGGGAGGAGGGCTGGAAGCTTGCCGGACAGAGGAGCACTGAGACTGATCTATTCTTGGCTGCTTTCCTGGCAAGAAGCTCTGGACAGGATCAGAACCTGTCTGGCTGCTCTCCACCCATCCAGGGCGCCCGCCACTCAAAACAAGCAAGCT
Source organism: Coregonus clupeaformis (assembly GCF_020615455.1). NCBI lineage: Eukaryota > Metazoa > Chordata > Actinopteri > Salmoniformes > Salmonidae > Coregonus > Coregonus clupeaformis. The sequence goes on along the minus strand of NW_025535696.1, from coordinate 67,402 downwards.
AATAGAGTGACACGAATACAAGGTAGAAAGTGGAGGATGAGCTGAAAAGCTGAAGAAAATAAAAGCTATTCTTATAGTCTGTTCTTATATAGTGTGTGAAAAAGTGTTAGGGCTGTGTGCAGGTGAGCTGGATAGATCACATGAGATCAACTGAATTAAACTTGGAAACTTTGTAACATATTTAACTCATTCTATGAGAATGAAGCCTCACTTTGCAAGTATAATCATATTCACTTGATAATGATACCTCTAATGATACCTATACAAAGCAAAGTTTATTAGATGTTAATAAAAAAAACATGCAGTTTCTCATAAAAGTTTATGTTCAAAGTTCACCCAATTGGTGTTTGTGCTGTGAATGTAATTTGATTACAGGGACAAGGATCTCTCCAGAGTTTGAGTGAGAAACATTGTCATTTATATTACCTCAAATCAGAGTATGTCTCAATGCAGACAGACTTTCATATTCACATTTGTGTTCTGTCTCTCCCTGCGCGCCTCACTGTCTCATTACTTTTCTGTCTAAATCTCTCTCACAACCTCATAAAGATACACAAATGATATGTTTACACCACCTGTTCAACCTATTCGATGCAGCATTGCATTTTGTTTATGTTATAAAAACTTTCTGTGTCACGCCCTGGCTCTGGGGACTCTTAAATGTTGAGCCAGGGTGTGGATTTGCTATGTTTAGTTTTTCTATGTTTTTGTTCTAGATCGTTTGATCTATGTTGGCCAGGGTGGTTCCCAATCAGAGGCAGCTGTAGCTCGTTGTCTCTGATTGGGGACCATACTTAGGCAGCCTGTTTTGCACTAGTCTTGGTGGGATCTTGATCCGTAAAGGTTTGTTGTGTTATAACCTCAGGACTTCACGTATCGTTTGTTTGTTGTTTTTGTCGTTAAGTACGTTAAATAAAAGTATGTACGCTTATCACGCTGCGCCTTGGTCCGTGTCTTCAGTCAACGATCGTGACATTCTGTCTAGCTAGCAGCTTTAGAAAATTATTTCTCTCCAGGGAGTTATGTACTAAACATTCAGAAAACATTATTTCTCTCCAGGGTGTGAAGTGTGTACAGCCTGCGCAAAAAAGCAGAGCTCATGCCTTTCATGCAACTTTTTTCAAATCATCATTAGTCTCATCATGCCGCCTTAGAATGTATTAAAAATCTAAACATATAGCCCAACGTTTGTATCACAACTAAAGTTACATAAATAACTCTAAATTAAGCATATAGGAGTCCCTGTTTCTTTGTTAACCGCTCAACACAGAATAGCGGCATGTGCACACTCTCTCAAATCGTTTGGGGGAAATATCCTTTCTATTTTATTCAGCTATGTTCAATTGTATTCTTCATACTATAAAACAATATAAAATAATGCCATGGAATTCTAAGCAAATCTTGTCTGCTAAATGACCTAGTGTAGCCCACAGCCATATGGCATAGCCAGATCAGGGCCTAACATAAGGACAACTCAGAGTATGGTATTATGTTCTTCTGAAATAGATTACATTTTCTTCATATCATGTTTCTTCAGACCTGTCTAAAATAAATAATGGATTTATTGTGATGGTATAGGCTATATTACATGGATTTATTATACTTTTTTAAAAGTAGATGTTCCAAAGGTCTGCATCAGTGACTTGTAGGCTAGGCGTGGAAGCCAGGAGATGCTAAACGTGTTTATGTTCATTAATGGTCAATTACTGTGAGACCAGCAGTTATTTGCTTGACCATCACTGGCTGACAAAATGTCATGACCGCCACAGCCCTAGCTGCATGTAGCTACGTGTGCACATTTGTTCATACTCTTTTCTAGTTAGTGAGTTATTAGCCCAGTTATAGCTAATTTGTAGTCATAAATGTGTGAGTGATTGCCTCCTACAAGAGCACAAAATGTGAACATTTCTAGCCATCTTTGAAAAGCCTGTCAGGTAAAGAGCTTTATGTCTTAAAGGGGCAGTGTTGTGTTTTGAGACAGGCTTGAATAAGCTAAGTAGCCAATAGACAGAGGGTAGCATAATTTGTCTGATTCTCTGTAATATTGGTTTAGGAATAATAATGCATTTTATTTTGTAAAGTGGTTTCTTCCATCAAACAACATTTTCAGTCACCTCCTTGTCTGAAGGACAAGTGGATAAACAGGTTAATGTCAAGCCCTGCATGTTTCTTTCAAAAATCTTAAGGAATGTAGGCCGACATCAATCTTTTTTTTTTTTGTCATTTAGCAGACGCTCTTATCCAGAGCACCTTACAGGAGCAATTAGGGTAAAGTGCTTTCCTCAAGGGCACATCGACAGATTTTTCACCTAGTCGGCTCGGGGCTTAGAACCAGCAACCTTTCGGTTACTGGCACAACGCTCTTAACCACTAAACTACCTGCTACTGTCGGCTGAACGATAGACCCACTATTTCCATGTTAAAATGTTATGTGATGCATTTTCTCCATTGTTTTTGATGGTAGGCCACTATGGTAGGCCTACATTATGATCAAATAGCCACAGTAGCCTACTTGGACACTGTTAAAACAGTAAATTAAAGCGGGTACAGCCTCAGTGTTCACAGGAAAAGTACGCCGAAAGTTGCACAGAATTTTCACAACGTTCAAGTTTGCGCTCAGCAGACCTGACATTTGCTCAGTGTTGAAGAAAATGAGGGAACATTGCCAGCAACCCTCCCGATTTTCAAGATCCGAACTGTCAACCCTCCGGTTGCTGGCTTGCCTCTCTAACCGTTACACACCCCAGTGTCTGTGCGGTAGATTTCCCCCTCGGGGCTCATTAGCTGACTACAGCACAGACCTGGCCTCTCCTCCAGACATGATGTCCCTGTGGGGCAGTCAGGGTATTTTACAGTAACAGTTAACACTAATGTCGGGAAAGGAAGGCTGGCTGCCACCAGGTTGATTTACATGTGTTGATCCCCTGTGGTGTGATGGCAGCAGCTTCACCCAGGTCTGTTTGTGGGACTTTATGCAAGTCACCTTTGGCTGTTCACCCAGGCCTGTCTGTGGGACTTTATGCAAGTCACCTTTGGTTGTTCACCCAGGCCTGTCTGTGGGACTTTATGCAGGTCATCTTTGGCTGTTCAACCTTTTCCTTAAGCCATTTAACTCACTGTTACAACTTTTTTAGTGATGCATCCCTACAAAGTGTTTGGGGCCGGAATGAAGAGAGTGTGTGGTAAATGCGGTTTTATTATCTGGTTAATGTGTTATTAAAGGTATATATGTGCTTTCAATATTTAATAGCCATTCAGTGCAAGGGGAAATTGACCCCAATTTTGCCAATTTACTGTAACCACCCACCCCAGAGCTAGTGATGAGCATTTGAAATAAAGCATTTTGACAGTCTGTGATTTCAAAGGCAGGGTGAACCTCTAATCTGTTTGAGGCGAAGCACCTACCTGCACATTCTGGGTTTTCCTCATTAAAATTCACTGCAAAATCGTGGGAAACCTGGAGGAAGATGAAAAATATGATATTTTGATCACCATGGAACAGTGAGACAAAGGAGCACACACACACACACACACACACACACACAGACACAGACGCAGACACACACACAGACACACACACACACACACACACACACACACACACACACAGACACACACACATACACACAGTTGGCCAGAAGTAATCAATCAAACAATCACATTTTAAAAATCAAAATTCCATGGATGCATTTTTGTGGGTTGGATTATTAGCATAATTGCAAGCCATGCTACCCCCCCACCACCCCACACACAGCTCGCTGGGTTAGGCTGACCCCCCAGGCTGGACCAGAGACAGTATAATGTGTCAGCCAGTGGTAGCATCAGTCACCCAGGCAGAATGTCAATTATTTCCTGCTGGGTTCAGTTTAGTGACTCAGAAAGTCAATCCAGCAGTAAAGAGCGCTGGGCTGGACGGGCCCATTCTGTGTGACAGGACAGAGCAGAGCGGGGGCCAGTCGAGGGTAAGCGAGGGCCAGCGGGTGGCTTCCGTAATCACCACAGAAGCAGGAGAGCAGAGCCAGAGTCTCACCTCGTCTCATCTCGCCACAGGAGTGATTACTGACAACCTGCTGAAGCTGAGCCATAGCCCAACTCTGTGAAAAATACGGTTGGAAATTACCTTGAAGTCGGGCGGGATCCGAGCGCCAAAGCCAAACGCTGGGAACATTTTGTCACTGGATTGAAATGCATGCAGGGACAGAAAACAAAAGAGTGATTAGAATTTGAGCGATGACACACTTGATTCTGAGCCGGTGATCATTATCTGAAACAAATACCCATAAACAAGTTCATTCCGCTGGCGACCCAGGACTACAATGGGCTCTAAATGACTTCTCATTTACATAACCTCTGAGTCACTGGAGAACTAGAGTAAACTTTCACATACAAACTTTCAAAAGTGATTCGATTTTTTCAGGAGAGGAGGGATCAACATTGAAGTCACGAGCAACAGTCATTGCACAACATTTTACATAATACCTGTTAACGAGTGCTTGAATGTGATTGGCCTCACCTGTCGTAATCTTGGCAGATCTCCCCTACCGCGACCAGGGCTTTGAGGTACTCGTTAGGCTGGTAGGGGTGGATGTAGTGTAGCGAGCAGCTGTTGTGAGGATCCCCGTTTGAGGCGGTGAAATCAATAGCTACCTGGGAAGACAAGTGGCAATCAAAGGGGAGTTTGACTCCAATTACCTCAAATGTATGCACCTTCCCTTTACACCTTTCCCTCACTCTGACACATACATCATCCCCACCTCTCCCTCACTCTGACACATACATCATCCCCACCTTCCCCTCACTCTGACACATACACCATCCCCACCTCTCCCTCACTCTGACACATACACCATCCCACTCTGTCTGCTCTGCCATCCTCATCTACTCTGTTGGGCTTGTTTCCCCAACCACCCCCCTCTCTCTCTTTCTCTCTCTTTCTCTTGTTATCGCTTTATTTTTCTAATTTAAAATCAGTAATCTTTTTGATTCTCTCTCACGTCTGTTATCCATGGATAAATTGCTCCTCGTTAGAAACGGTTAGAGGCAGAATGTTTCTCATCTGTTGTTTAGCCTGGCACAGAGAGAGAGCCTAACACTCTCGCCAAGGGATCTGAAAGAAGTATGGAGCCCATTTAAAATGTCAACATCAACCACGGTCGCCTTTTACGTGGCAGGAATAAAAGGAAAAGTTAGTTGGTCATAAGAGCAAACATTTCCTGATCAATTAAGCGTACCTCAATAAGATCTCCCTTGAGACGTTGTTTCGCACAAACACTATTTACAGGCGGGGGGCAGAGGGCATCCCTTAGCCAGCAAAACAACAGATAATTATAACCAACATGTTCACAGCTTGGAGAAAGTGACTCTTGAAAAGCTGAAGCTAATGGCAGAGGTTTGCTTCCCAGGTGGTGAAAATTAACCATTCTAACTATCAGAACAAAAGAGGATTATTTGCATTATCTCCCTAAACTAATGCCTAGGCTTAAGCTCAGCAGGCTAACTCAGTCTTGTGGCACACAGATGACCCTGGTTAAAACCCAGTCTGTCACATATACAGCACCAGTCGAAAGTTTGGACACACCTACTCATTCAAGGGTTTTTCTTTATTTTTACTATTTTAGAATAATAGTGAAGACGTCAAAACTATGAAATAACACATATGGAATAATGTAGTAACCAAACATCAAAGTAGCCACCCTTTGCCTTGATGACAGCTTTGCACACTCTTGGCATTATCTCAACCAGCTTCATGAGGAATGCTTGTCCAACAGTCTTGAAGGAGTTCCCACATATGCTGAGCACTTGTTGGCTGCTTTTCCTTCACTCTGTGGTCCAACTCATCCCAAACCATCTCAATTGGGTTGAGGTCGGTGACTGTGGAGGCCAGGTCATCTGATGCAGCACTCCATCACTCTCCTTGGTCAAATAGCCCTTACACAGCCTGGAGGTGTGTTTTGGGTCATTGTCCTGTTGAAAAACAAATGATAGTCCCACTAAGCGCAAACAGATGGGATGGCGTATCTCTGCAGAATGCTGTGGTAGCCATGCTGGTTAAGTGTGATTTGAATTCTAAATAAATCACAGACAGTGTCACCAGCAAAGCACCCCCACACCATAACACCTCCTCCTCCATGCTTCACGGTGGGAAATACACATGTGGAGATAAACCGTTCACCAACACCACTTCTCACAAAGACACGGCGGTTGGACCAAAGGACAGATTTCCACCGGTCTAATGTCCATTGCTCGTGTTTCTTGGCCCAAGCAAGTCTCTTCTTCTTATTGGTGTTCTTTAGTAGTGGTTTCTTTGCAACAATTCGACCATGAAGGCCTGATTCACGCAGTCTCCTCTGAACAGTTGATGTTGAGATGTGTCTGTTACTTGAACTCTGTGAAGCATTTATTTGGGCTGCGATTTCTGAGGATGGTAACTCTAATGAACTTATCCTCTGCATAGAGGTAACTCTGGGTCTTCCTTTCCTGTGGCGGTCCTCATGAGAGCCAGTTTCATCATAACGCTTGATGGTTTTTGCGACTGCACTTGAAGAAACTTTCAAAGTTCTTGACATTTTCCGTATTGACTGACCTTCATGTCTAAAAGTAATGATGGACTGTCATTTCTCTTTGCTTATTTGTGCTGTTCTTGACATATAATATGGACTTTTACCAAATAGGGCTATCTTCTGTATACCACCCCTACCTTGTCACAACACAACTGACTGGCTCAAATGCATTAAGAGGGAAAGAAATTCCACAAATGAACTTTTAACAAGGCAAACCTTTTAATTGAAATGCATTCCAGGTGACTACCTCATGAAGCTGGTTGAGAGAATGCCAAGAGTGCGCAAAGCTGTCATCAAGGCAAAGGGTGGCTATTTGAAGAATCTCAAATATATAATATATTTTGATTTGTTTAACACTTTTTTGGTTACTACATGATTCCATATGTGTTATTTCATAGTTTTGATGTCTTCATTATTATTCTACAATGTAGAAAATAGTTTTACAAAATAAAAATAAAAACAAAAAAAACTTGAATGAGTAGGTGTGGCCAAACTTTTCATTGGTGCTGTACGTCACCCAACTAAAAAGATAATCATGAGGGCAGTGACATTTTTTAAGTCATTTGCATATTGTGTGGATTTGAATACATTTTGGCATCCTGTGTGTGAATGTGTGAGGCATGCATGTCAGTCTGAACTCACTGTAAACTGGATCTGACAGCCTCCCATGATGTAATCCAGGAATGAGTGCATCTTGATGATCTGTGGATGGGAGACAGCAGTTGAGGGCGGGAGAACTCAGCTATCCACAGTGAGAATTGGCTCCAATCACTTGGGGATGACATGATGGACACAGTAACTGACCATTTAGGAGCATCTTACCCTTTATTCCAGCCTATTAGAAAGCAGCTGGTGTAGCATGTTAGCCATTAGCTTTGAGACAGCAGCTGGCTGTGTGTGTTCTCCATTATGTCTCTCTTACAACTGGTGTCACATGTTGGCCAGTGTTGGGAAATACCAGAGGAAGAGGCAAAGCGAGAGGATTTACTCCGGCCCAAAATCTGTGTGCGTGAGATAAGCCTTTTTTGTATGGAGGTCTATGACAGCATGTCGAATTACGAGAGGCTTATTTAATCTAACAGAAGTTAAATAATGTTTAGGCTGTTACAAATGTACTGATATAAGTGGATGCATGTGGCATTCCGGCAACTTTGAGAAAGACGACTTAGTTGTGCCTGTTGTTCACGCGTGTATCTGCCCTCTCATTAGCTAGAATGGTCCCACCTGATCTCGCCTCCTCCCACCTGCCTTCCATCTTTGAGGACATGTCTTTCCTTTGTTAGAGTGGTCACTCGACTATCTTATCAATATAATAGATAATCTTGGGAAGTAGTAATCTGCCAATAAAGACACTGAGAAAGGCCAGCACTTATTTAATGGGAATCTGTCTGCATTTAAAAACAACTGTGACACTCTGGCTCCATGGACTTTATTATTGAGCCAGGGTTGTTATTTTTCACTTGGGTGTATTTCTATGTTGGGTATTCTAGTTGTGTATTTCTATGTTTGGTTGGAGTAGCTTGTTAGTCATATGACTCCCAATCGGAGGTAACGAGTGTCAGCTGTCGGCTCGTTATCTCTGATTGGGAGCCATATTTATACTGTGTGTTTTCACGGTGTGTTTGTGGGTTTTTGTTCCATGTTCTGTCGGTGTCACAGAGGACTTCATTATCGTCAATTGTTTTGTTGTTTTCGTGTTTAGACTTTTATCTAATAAAGTCATGTTCACTCAACGCGCTGCGCTTTGGTCTGCTCCTTTCGACGATCGTGACAGAAAAACCCACCGTAAAAGGACCAAGCAGCGTGTCCAGGAGCAAGACAGCTGGACATGGGAGGAAGCGCCTGGTAAGGAGATCGAGAGGCTGGCGATGGCCCAGGTGGGCAAATCGTGGTCCTGGGAGGACATGCTCGGGGGCAAGGGACCTTGGGGGAGAATCAAGGCCCTGGCGAGAGAGGAGCAACGGCGTCAGCAGGTCCATCGTTGGAAGGACGAGAGGCAACCCCAAAACATTTTTGGGGGGGGGCACATGGCTTGGGCGGCTGGGCAGCAGGAGGCTGCCACAGGGAGATATGGAGAGAAGGCTATCGGATTACGGGAGCCATTGGCGAGTAGAGGGAGGGAAGTTGTTGTGGCACGGCGTGAGAGACTGATGTGTGTTACCAGTCCGGTCCGGCCCGTTCCTGATCCCCAGTTAAGGCCAGTGGTGTGTGTTCCCGGTACGGACCGGCCTGTTCCTACTCCACGCACCAGGTCCACGGTGTGCTACGCCAGCCCGGCCCGGCCTGTTCCGGCCACTCGCACCAGGGATACGGTGCGCTTCGCCAGCCCGGCCCGGCCTGTTCCTGCTCCACGCACCAGGGATACGGTGCGCTTCGCCAGCCCGGCCCGGCCTGTTCCGGCCACTCGCACCAGGGATACGGTGCGCGTCGCCAGCCCAGCCCGGCCTGTTCCTGCTCCACGCACCAGGGATACGGTGCGCTTCGCCAGCCCGGCCCGGCCTGTCCCGGCCACTCGCACCAGGGATACGGTGCGCGTCGCCAGCCCGGTCCGGCCTGTTCCGCCACTCGCACCAGGGATACGGTGCGCGTCGCCAGCCCAGCCCGGCCTGTTCCTGCTCCACGCACCAGGGATACGGTGCGCGTCGCCAGTCCAGCCCGGCCGGTTCCTGCTCTACGCACTACGCCTGTGGTGTGCGTCACCAGCCCAGCCCGGCCTGTTCCTGCTCCACGCACGAAGCCTACGGGGTGCGTCACCAGCCCAGCCCGGCCTGTTCCTGCGCCACGTACTAGGCCTTATGTGCGTCCTCAGGGTCCAGCATGCCCTGTTCCTTCTCCCCGCACTAGCCCTGAGATGCGTGTCCTCAGCCTGGGACCACCAGTTCCGGCACCACGCATCAGGCCTACGGTGCGTCTCAGACGGCCAGAGTCTGCCGTCTACCCAACGGGGCCTGAACTGCCCGTCTGCCCAACGGCGCCTGAACTGCCCGTCTGCCCAACGGCGCCTGAACTGCCCGTCTGCCCAACGGCGCCTGAACTGCCCGTCTGCCCGACGGCGCCTGAACTGCCCGTCTGCCCGACGGCGCTTGAACTACCCGTCTGCCCAACGGCGCTAAAGCCGCCCGTCTGTACTGAGCCTGCAAAGCCGCCCGTCTGCCATGAGCCTTCAGAGCCGTCCGCCAGATCGGAGCCGCTAGAGCCTTCCGCCAGACAGGAGCCGCTGGAGCCTTCCGCCAGACGGGAGCCAGAGCCGTCCGCCAGACAGGATCAGCCAGAGCCGTCCGCCAGACAGGATCAGCCAGAGCCGTCCGCCAGACAGGATCAGCCAGAGCCTTCCGCCAGACAGGATCAGCCAGAGTCTTCCGCCAGCCATGAGCAGCCAGATCCGTCAGCCAGCCAGAGCAGCCAGATCCGTCAGCCAGCCATGAGCAGCCAGATCCGTCAGCCAGCCATGAGCAGCCAGATCCGTCAGCCAGCCATGAGCAGCCAGATCCTTCAGCCAGCCATGAGCAGCCAGATCCGTCAGCCAGCCATGAGCAGCCAGATCCGTCAGCCAGCCATGAGCCGTCCAGCCAGGATCCGCCAGAGCCGTCCAGCCAGGATCCGCCATTTAGTCCGGTACTGCCCCCTTAGCCCGGTGCTGTCCCTTATCCTGGTGCTGCCCCTTATCCTGGTGCTGTCCCTTATCCTGGTGCTGCCCCTTAGTCCGGTGCGGCCCCTTAGTCCGGTGCTGCCCCTTAGTCCGGTGCTGCCCCTTAGTCCGGTGCTGCCCCTTAGTCCGGTGCTGCCTCTTAGTCCGGTGCTGCCCCTTAATCCAGTGGGGTTAAATGGGAGGGTGGTTATTTGGAGGAGGCTACGTAAGCAGGGGAGTGACTATGGTGGGGTGGGGACCACGACCAGTGCCAGAGCCGCCACCATGGACAGACGCCCACCCAGACCCTCCCCTAGACTGTATGCTGGTGCGCCCGGAGTTCGCACCTTTAGGGGGTACTGTGACACTCTGGCTCCATGGACTTTATTATTGAGCCAGGGTTGTTATTTTTCACTTGGGTGTATTTCTATGTTGGGTATTCTAGTTGTGTATTTCTATGTTTGGTTGGAGTAGCTTGTTAGTCATATGACTCCCAATCGGAGGTAACGAGTGTCAGCTGTCGGCTCGTTATCTCTGATTGGGAGCCATATTTATACTGTGTGTTTTCACGGTGTGTTTGTGGGTTTTTGTTCCATGTTCTGTCGGTGTCACAGAGGACTTCATTATCGTCAATTGTTTTGTTGTTTTCGTGTTTAGACTTTTATCTAATAAAGTCATGTTCACTCAACGCGCTGCGCTTTGGTCTGCTCCTTTCGACGATCGTGACAACAACATTAGCTATTCCACGGTGTGTCCATACAGACATAGTTATCCCCAAAATGACACTAATTTTAAGGCCATCTGTGGGTTCAGCAGATGGAAGAAATGTCATATTAGTCAGATTCCATCTGATCACAACCTTCCTTCACATCCATAACAGCAACAGGATGATAAATGTTCTAGAACCGTCTCCCAATCAGACTAAGACATCAGGTTAGAGAAAGTGGTGGGTGGAGGAAGGAAGGAATGAGTGTGTGAATGTTAAGGAGACAGAGAGAGAGAGAGAGAGAGAGAGAGAGAGAGAGAGAGAGAGAGAGAGAGAGAGAGAGAGAGAGAGAGAGAGAGAGAGAGAGAGCGTTGTGAATCACCTTGCACTGATTGAGAATGACGATACCAGAGTTCTTGTAATTCTTCTTCTTGATCTGATACTTGGAGTTTATACACTCCCATTGGACCTGTCATTGATCAAATCAAAAAACAAGTGAGACTAAAAACCACAAGTAAGTATAGTATCATCCTTACAGTATATGACTTGGTAGAGGGAGACTGACAGTGCTAAACAGAGATTCAAAACATCATAAAAAAACGACAGAATTGATAGACTATATCGTCCCACTGGATAACATGGAGCCATGGTAGCGGAGGCCAGACAATAGAGTGAAATACAACAATACGATCCACAGCAATGAGAGGTGGCAAGGAAATGGTACTGTAGAGCGTGCTAGGGAGAATAATTAGCAAAGCCAAGCAACAACAGCCTGAGGAGGTTCGGTTTCTGGGTCGTTTGTTCATCACTAATGAAGGGAGCATTATCCATTCATGACTGTACAGATTAGCCCAGTCATTTCAATCTGCTGCTCAAAAACAAAAAACAACTCCTGTGTTAAAATCTACCACCTTTCCTCTAAGAGTCATGGGAGAGAAAAACGAAATATCAGTCACCTAATCGTCTCAGGGACAGTCTGTCCGTGCTTTTCTCAGTCTTTCACTTTAGCTTACAAAACTAATGATATAACCATTATCGTAAAAGTGGATACCCAATTAGTTGCAGCTCCATGAATTATTGGCAGATAATGGGTAAAAAAACTAGATATCGCTATCAGCCAAATCACTGGTTTCAGTAGGAGTCAGCACTCCTTGTGTATCCTATATGTGGCATTGGAATCGAATGGAATGGGCCTTACTGTAACGGGTTTAATGCCAGCAGGTCCTGCAGTCTTCTTAAATTCCACGAAGGAGCCAATTAGTGGTGTGAACGGCCTTTAAAAGCTTGCTGCCTTTGAGGCCTGAGCACCGTAGGGTTTATTTAGACTACGAAGCGAGCCACGTTGTAATATAATTAGCCCAGATGCCTCAGCCTGGAGCTCCTTCTGTGTGCTAATGAAGACACAGCTGTCTGCCTGAGCACAGGGCCGGTCGGCGTGATGAAGGAGAGCTGTCCAGTGATGTACGGCCGTACGGGTCGTCGCCTGTCATCTTCACAGAGAACGCCAGTTAATTAAATGCATTTGTTCTTGTTCTTGTTCCAAGGGAAGCTGTTCTGTTTGCAAAACTCTGGACACTAGGCAAATGTCTTTAAAAAGAAAACACTAGCACATGGCTTAAACCAAAAGGCATTGTGCAGAACTCATAAATACCAAACATAAAACATAAAAGTCTTACAACAGTCTCCTCAAACTGTCTCTTTAAGTGGTGATGAAGGCTGATCTCTATTAAAAGAGTAATCTTGAAGACGGGGTAAAAAATACATCTGTCTATATCAAAGTGCCATCAAGTGAAACCAAGTTAAAGTACCCTTTGACCTTTCAAACATCACTGAGAGTCATGGCTCAACGGAAAAGTGTTAACGAAATCTTTGGGATGTCCCAAATATGATGTCATCCCATTGAAGTTGAAATTTAAAACGGTTAAGGTAAGGGTTAAGGTTAGGGTAAGGTAAGGTAAGGTAAGGGTTATGGTTATGGTTATGGTTAAGGTTAAGGTGAGGGTAGGGGTTAAGGATAGGGTTTAGGGTAGAGACGTCCCAAGGATCCCGGATAGTACTAACCATGGCTCAATGGATCAATTTCCAAGCATTCTGAGCTGGAAGGAAACGGCAAGGATTCTTTCCCAAACACACCAGGCAGGACAGAACTTTCACTCTCCCACACTCTTGTCCTCCATACAGTGAAGGAGAGAGTGCTGATTTCGGAATTACACCGGCACAGAGGGAGAGAAAGAGGAGACGGTGGTTACCGGATGGTGGGGAGGCTCCTGGTTGAGAGAGATCCATTGTCATTTGTTTGGTTTTTCATCAGGCTTCTGTCCTACTCTTCCCTGTGGAGCACTGATATATCCTCATGAGATAAATATCTCCTCCAGGAGCCCCAAATGGCCCCAAATGGCCCCCAGAGAGAGGAAGCTACCCTCTGGTCACATCCCCCAGAGAGAGGACGCTAGAAAAACCTGGAGTTGGATGAAAACCAATCTTCAGTCGGCGACCAACATGAGCTCTGCCTCTCTAACCCACTTTCTCTCTGCTCTCCCACATCCTCTGGAGAGACATACTTTCCAGTGAGTACAGAACCATATCAGAGTCTGATTCCTACAGTCTGATAAGTCTTAAGTATATAATAATTACCATGTTTCCAGATGAGCTAGTAAAATGAGTAGGTAGATGCACACCCCAAAAATTGTTTGTGACTTAATTTTTTACATTTTTCTCATTCAACAAATTCCAGATGCTACAAGCATGATGATAATGAAAACATATGGAGACGTCTAGAAATTATCATTTTACAAACCTGATTGATGCCCTCGCTACCTAAAAAAAAAAAAAAACACTTATAAACCTGTACAGCCTACCTGTCTCCCATCCATTGCCCCTCTCATCTCTTTGAATGTGGCCTGATATTCACCAATAAAGTCGTGCTTCCCATTGGAGTCCCAGTCCCACACCGTGCACTGAGAGAGAGAGAGAGAGAGAGGGGAGGGGGGAAGAAGAGGGAGAGAGAGAGAGAAGAGATGGGAGCAAAGACAGAGAAAGAGTAGGTTAGAAACAGTGATTACAGTTAATGATCAAATACTATGGTGTCAACACGAACGTATCACCTAATCTATCTGTGAATACTGCAGTAGAACAAGATGACCAGACTGAATGTGACCAACTATGTGGTGCCATGTAGATTCTGGCATGGTTGAAAGCACCTCCTCTGGTGTTCATACTCATTACAACTCACTGGGACCAGTTTGAGAAAACTAGAGCAGACTCCCCTGCGACGCTACTCCATTAATAAATCAGTAAGGGGACATTACTGGAGTGATCAAAATTGTATGGTCTCATGAAATATGGATTTGAGGATGTGAAAGAAGGCTTTTGACGTAAGAGAGATAGATAATTGAATTTGTGTGTGTGTGTATTTTTGTTTTGTTTAACATTATACATTTTTCAGATCTTGGTTTCATCAGACCAGAGAATCTTGTTTCTCATGGTCTGAGAGTCTTTAGGTGCTTTTTGGCAAACTCCAAGTGGGCTTTTATGTGCCTTTTACTGAGGAGTGGCTTCCGTCTGACCACTCCACCATAAAGACCTGATTGGTGGAGTGCTGCAGAGATGGTTGTCCTTCTGGAAGGTTCTCCCATCTCCAAAGAGGAACTCCAGAGCTCTGTCAGAGTCACCATCGGGTTCTTGGTCACCTCCCTGACTAAGGCCCTTCTCCCCCGACTGCCCAGTTTGGCCGGGCAGCCAGCTCTAGGAAGAGTCTTGGTGGTTCCACACTTCTTCCATTTTAGAATGATGGAGAACACTGTGTTCTTGTGGACCTTCAATGCTGCAGAAATTTTTTGGTACCCTTCCCCAGATCTGTGCCTCGACACAATCCTGTCTCGGAGTGCTATGGACAATTCCTTCGACCTCATGGTTTGGTTTTTGGTCTGACATGCCTTGTCAACTGTGGGACCTTATATAGACAGGTGTGTGCCTTTCCAAATCATGTCCAATCAATTTAATTTACCACAGGTGGACTCCAATCAAGTTCTAGAACCATCTCAAGGATGATCAATGGAAACAGGATGCATCTGAGCTCAATATTGAGTCTCATAGCAAAGGGTCAGAATACTTATGTAAATAAGGTATTTCTGTTTTTCTATTTTTAATAAACTTGCAAAAAATTCTAAAAACCTGTTTTCGCTTTGTCATTATGGGGTTTTGTGTGGATTGATGAGGATTTTATTTTATTGAAATCATTTTAGAATAAGGCTGTAATGTAACAAAATGTGGAAAAAGGGAAGGGGTCTGAATACTCTCCGAATGCACTGTATATACCAGTGTGGCAGTTGTACTAAAGGCATAACATTTCTTAAAGAATCAATGTGCATCATTAATTAAAATGACATTTGAACAGGTAAAGAGGTATGCTTAGATAGCATATGCAGAAAAATATATATACTGTATCCCTTCTATTTTTTTACTTCTTTTATTTTTTTACATAGAATTAGGCATAATGATTTTTGCTCGAGGATTGCAGGAACAAGCTGTTTCAGTTGTTTGAAAAATGCTAAATCCTCAGAATTCCGGAGGGGGGCTGGCCAGGATGCAGTGGTTGACAGAGTCGAAAGCCTTGGCCAGGTGGATGAAGACGGCTGCACAGTACTGTCTATTATCGATCGCGGTTATAATATATTTTAGGGGGCATGGGCAAGTTGCAGCGGAGGGTACTGGGGTAGTGGTAGCCAGGTGGAAAGCATGGCCAGCCGTAGCAAAATGCTTGTTGAAATTCTCGATTATGGTACATTTATCGGTGTTGATAGTGTTTCCTAGCCTCAGTGCAGTGGGCAGCTGGGAGGAGGTGCTCTTATTCTCCATGGACTTTACAGTGTCCCAAAACTTTTTGGAGTTAGTGCTACAGGATGCAAATTTCTGTTTGAAAAAGCTAGCCTTTGCTTTCCTAACTGCTTGTGTATATTGGTTCCTAACTTCCTAACTTCCTAAAGTTGCACATCGCGGGGGCTGTTCGATGCTAATGCAGTACGCCACAGGATGTTTTTGTGCTGGTCAAGGGCAGTCAAGTCTGAGGAGAACCAGGGGCTATATCTGTTCTTAGTTCTGAATTGTATAATTTATTGTATTATACAGTGTGTGATAATGAGGTTAACCTGAGCTAACATTAACAGCATCTTGTGAAAAGTCCAATTGGAGTGGAAGACATTTTATGATCCATTAAACCTAGAGGCATATTAACTCCACAGATAGTCATTCACTATCACTGCTTTTGACACCCACACACACATCCACCCACACCCACCCACACACACCCACCCACCCACACACTTCCACCCACACCCCTAACACACATCCACCCACACCCCACACACACTTCCACCCACACCCCTAACACACATCTACCCACACCCCACACACACTCGGTCATGCTTAAGTGGATATTATGGCATGGAAATCTGACACTGGATTAAGGGGATCAGAAGTATTTTGACACATGCTTGTCGGCCTTCCGCATCTCTCTCCACAGCAACCCCACTTTCCCTCCTTAAGTAACCATGAATACTGCAAGGACAAGGGGGTCATTTCCCTTTAAAGGCCCTGTCTCAGCTCCATCCAGATACTCCACCAGGTAGATGGTGAGACTCCTCACTGCATGGGTTTGGCAATGAGGGCTAAATTGGTGTCTTTTCTGTACGATTCTCTTTTCCTCTGGTAAAGGTCAACAGATTGGGTAGCTGTCCAATTAACTAGAAGGGATATTCAGGGGGCAGGGAGGTTGAAGGGGAGGGCGGGACTATCAGTGGAGTTTCATCCAAAACCTTTAGCTTCCCCCATTAACTAGACAGTGCTAGAAGAGCTGGGTCATATGGAAACTCTGCTTCCATTTTAGAACACTGACATCATCTACTGTATGGATTCTAGAGGTTTATATTCTCAACTCAAGTGTGCAGTTAAAATGACTAAAGAACTTCAAAGAACTTCTCACATTTCAATAAGATGCTATCTATGACTGAGACCCAAAGGAAGAGATAGGCCTACCGCTCTCCTTTCTAAGCATTTACATACTGTCAATGTGTTAGTTTAGCTGAGCATTCCATCTCACAGATTTGTATCATTTAACATGACTTTTAGATAGCCCTGGCTGGCAAAGGTCTTCATTTTGTTTTAGGAGGGTGTGGCTGAATATTATCTGTCCATTGATGGTTGTTGGGAACAATGCTCTTTGCTGCACGTTGATGTGTCTGTGCTTTCCAGCAATGACACCGTTGTGTCCAATAGTCACCATTGCCAGCCGTGCTTCCACTATAATGTTCCCTGACATGTTCTAAATGAGCTACCATTATGATGCTACCATTATGATGCTAGAATTATTTTACATTTACGTCATTTAGCAGACGCTCTTATCCAGAGCAACTTACAGTTAGTCAGTGCATACATATACATATTTTTTTCTTCATACTGGCCCCCCGTGGGAATCAAACCCACAACCCTGGCGTTGCAAACGCCATGCTCTACCAACTGAGCTAGATCCCTGCCGGCCATTCCCTCCCCTACCCTGGACCAATTGTGCACCGCCCCATGGGTCTCCCGGTCGCGGCCGGCTACGACAGAGCCTGGAATCGAACTATGATCTCTAGTGGCACAGCTAGCACTGCAATGTAGTGCCTTAGACCACTGCGCCACTCTGAGGTTATGACGCTACCATTATGATGCTAGAATTATGATGCTACCATTATGATGCTACCATTATGATGCTACCATTTTGACGCTACCATTATGATGCTAGAATGATGATGCTACCATTATGATGCTACCATTATGATGCTACCATTATGATGCTACCATTATAATGCTACCATTATGATGCTACCATTATGATCCTACCATTACGTGCTACTATTATGGTGCCAGTAGGCAAGGCAGCATGGGACTCAGGGACTCTCCCATTAGTCCCCCTTTAACAGAATGCATCATCATATCCCACAGGGTGGTCAATCCCAACAGACATACAGGAAGCGTTTTCCCTGAAACCACTGGTTATTAAGCAGTCGGTCTGTATCTGTTCAATCCTTATTTCAAAAAGGTTTTGAGATACCGTAGGTGCTGTTAATATTGGTAGTAATGTGGTCAGACAGTTTCTTAGCCATCAACGTTTAAATGCGAATGATCTCTTTAGCTCCATGTCATTTCCTGCCCTGGGGTTAATCACTGTTGGCTCCACCAACACACCTCCAACGCTACAGTGACATCACTTGTAACCCCTAAAGGGCACCACCGTGGCAACCAGGGCTGATTGAGATCTTGGGATGAAGAGGAGAGGTGCTCTTGGCAACATGGAGGGATTGGGACAAGAGGTAGGTGGGAGGGGAGTTGAGGGACTGAGACTATAGATCACAAGAGGTAGGTGGGAGGGGAGTTGGGGGGGTTGAAGAATGGCGTTGAGAGCTTAACCTCCTCCCACCTCAGCACCACCCTCTCTATCTCCTTGACTGGAGAGGTTAAGAGGGAGGGAATGAAGAATAGAGGGAAGGAGAGAGAGCGAGAGAGAGAGAGAGAGAGAGATACTCAGTGCCCCTAAACACAATGAGCCACTGCTGTTGCCTAAATGTTTAATGAGAAAGTCTTATTTGTTTAGAGCAGGCCCTTGAGCCATTAGACTAACTGTAGTGTAATGATTTAGTAATGCCAGGGAGTTAGAAAGGGGGGAAAAGTCAATAATACACACACACACACACACACACACACGAGGCCATAAAGGAAAAGGGGAAAGATGCAGACAATGTGAGACAGAGGGAAGGGGGGCTGAAAGAAAACATGAGAGGGGTGAAAGAGGAGGAGTTATAAAGGTGGTGGGGGCGGGGCGATTGAGAGTCTCACTCTTTCCACTCCCCTGGTCTAATAGACATCCTGTATGATCAGGCCAAGCCACAAATGACTAGTCTATAGAGCCCTCAAACTCAACTCTGGACCTCCAAGCCAGTTCCACTGCATTTTTTCATTGTTCCCCTCTAATCAGGGACTGATTTAGACCTGGGACATCAGGTGGGTGGTAATTAACTATCAGGTAGAACAGAAAAACAGCAGGCTCCGGACCTCGTAGGGTCAGAGTTGAATAACCCTGCTATAGAGTATCCCCTTCCTCCCTAGTCCTGCCCTCCCTCCTGACTTTAGTAGACAAACCTCTTATAAGATTTAGGCCCTGGTGCTGACATCAGTGTTGCTCACCTGCCAGTCAGTCCGCCACCGTGGCAAAGGTGCTCAATCAGGTCCCCTGGGCTGGCAAGAAGAGATAGAGCCAAGCACATACATACATATATACACAGACACACACACCTATACCTTTAGAGGCCGGTCATGGTCTCCACTGCAGAGGGAATTCAGGGAGGTCTTGAAGGTTTTCCACACCGGGTTAAGGTTGTTCATAACAGTCTGTGAGTGAAACAAGAAAGAGAAAAGTCAATAAGCTAAAGTAATTGGATGGATGGATCCGTTTTAACAGAATGACTACTTCAAGCGCTGGCCTTACCTCTGTTCTGTGCACAAGCTGTAGCGTGTCGTCATCGTTTATCCTGAAGATCTCCAGGAAAGGGTCTGATTTGCTAAAAAAGTCCTGCGCAGAGAGATACACAGTGTGCTTTCAGAAATACATCAACTACCATCTTAATGCCATGCTGAGGTATTGCCACAGTTCCCTCCCAACCTTTTTGGACCTAAAACTGTCAAAGTGGTCAATAAAATTCCTAACGTTGTTGTCAGGGAGATGGTTGCCCTGTTGTCTAAAGTCATGCATTTATCAATGTCAACAATACACTGAGGTCCTCTACAAACTCTCCTGTATGTGCATAGGCAATTTACATGGAATATACTGTATTTTATACATACAATATACTGAACTGACAACTATCTAACTCTCTGCCACTATATCTCTTTCCTGAGAGGCTGGTGTCTCTCATTCCTGTTCAATGATTCATTGAGCTGAGCTGTGATGCAATCTGTAGGAGGGTTATCTGTGGTAACTCCCTAGACGGGTGCCAAAATTGCTGCACAGCTAAATTAGCTGAAGAAATACAGTACCTCATGCATAGAGAGGCTGAGGTTGTAACTAATATACAGTATACAGACACCTTTCAAATTGGCTTGGTACTTTGACTTATCTAATAAGAGCAGCACTGGGAAGTAGAAAGTCACAGATAGTTCTCAACACTTTTGGACGACAGTAGAAACGTCAAATTGCAGATAGCATTTCAAAACACAACTCCTCAACATCATGACAGGGTTATTCCTGACAATGTAATCGGGAAACAGGGGCCAGAAATCAGTGGCGGCTCCTGAAAAAATTCTCAGGAGGGGCAATTTTTCTGATGATTTAGGTGACCTACACACATTTTAAAAAAGATATGTCCAGCAACAACATGAAGACAGGGGCAGCATATAAGTCAATACCAGAAGCATTTATTGACTGATCTCAAAAGTGTTGGCTTACAAAATCAAAATAAGTTATCACAGTAAAAATAATCAAGGGTGTTCTTTCACATTCCTCAACACTGCATAAACAATATGCATTTCCATAAACAAATGAAATAAGAATGAAAACAGAATTTGAAAGTAATTTCTAGAAAAGGTAAACACAGCTATCTGTATGGCTTTGTAAAAATGAACAACCATATTCTGGCCAATTGTATAGATTTGTAAATATGAACAACCATATTCTGGCCAATTGTATAGATTTGTAAAAATGAACATGAACAGATTTTTATTTTTATTACTTTTTTTAAAAATGAAAAAAACTATTTTAAACAACATCAACTGTGAACTGATTTGGGCGTGTGTGTGTTAAAGAGACAGACAGGGAGGGACAAAGAGAGAGAGAGGCTACATTACTTGTACTGAAACTGTTCTCTTCTCTGTTTCAATACAGCAAAGCGTTCAATGACTTTCTCATTGAAATCAGGCATGCTGAGGACTAGTTCCCTCTCCATGGAAAGCATGGCCAGTGCATTCAGACGTTCCTGGCCCATTGAATTTCGCAGGAATGTCTTAACTCGTGTCAAAGTTGAGAAACATCTCTCAGCTTCAGCTGTTGTCATGGGAGTAGTTATGAGGATGTTCAACAGAGTCACAGTCTCAGAGAACGTCTCCTGGAGGTTGTAGCTCATGAGAACCTGGTACAGTGCCAGTGCACCACAGCCTCCCTTGAATTCAGGATTCTCATAGATCAGAGATAGTTCTGTCTTGAGCTTTGCCTTGCTCAGCATGGGGTATGCATTCACAGTGGCATTCAGAGCCTCATCAGGAAATGAATGGCAGTACCTTTCAAACATGTCTGCTTGCAGTAAGGTAGCACTCACAAGGTGGCCAGAGAAAGAGAACCTTTCTTTGGTGTGATCCAGGATGGTGTTGCAGACCTCTTCAGACAGCCTCTGCTTCTCCTCTTCTCTCAAAGCTGTTCTGGGTCTTTTGGCTCCTGTTGCTTCTTGCAGCTGCTGTTGAGAGGAGTCCCTGAAGGCAAACAGACCAATGTGTTTGTTGGCTTTGTACAGTATTGTTGTCTATGTGATGCACAGGTATATGCAATGTATCCATGTATAGTACAAATACTTAAGTTCCACTTAAAATGGGCAGGGATGCATAAAGTCTTTAGTGTTTAAGTTAGCCTTTGTGTCTCACATAGCCTGGATGTTCAGCACAGTATACAGTGGTGCTCATAAGCTTATGATCCCATGCTAAAGTTGACTAAAAAGAGGAATAAAAAAGAAAAGAAAAATTGGTGTCCTTAAAGGTTGGATTTTCCAACTTTTTTAATTAAGTCATTAAGATCAATTTCCAAAAGATGATTTTTTTATTTTTTTATTCCTCTTTTTTAGTCAACTTTAGCATGGGATCATAAGCTTATGAGCACCACTGCACAGTACACATAGTATATAAAATAAGATAGATTACACCACTGGCCATATATAATGAGAATAATGTGATTTCAAACACAAATGCAGTCTCCTTTCATGCATACATTTTCAAATAAAGCTCTGCTTTGAGAAAGATCGAATGATATTGTTTAATCTTACCTTATGGCCTGCACACTGCTTGTGAAGCTGTCGAGGGCACGTTTGATAAAGACAGCATCGATGTCCTTCTTCTGTAGCTTCTGGTACAGAATGTCGACGTGGGGCATGATTTTGTGAAAAAGCCGCAGGAAAAAAATAAAATCTTCATCATGTAGCATCCTCACGTAACCAGATGCCTCTCTCACAGTAAGCTGGTCAAATGAACCCAATGAACCCGTCCGGATGGCTTCAAAACATTCTATGAGGTCGTCTCGATTCTCGTAGACAGTGTTCACGACTCTGCTGTTGAAGTTCCACCGTGTGGATGAAGGTCTGGGCAGTCTTCGTGCAACAGTCTGGTCAAGAATGCTGGTAGTGCGTTTGGGTGACCGGGAAAAAAACGTTGTAATCCCGCTCAGATCGGAAAAGAAAATGTTCACTTTTTTGATGCGAGAAGTAGCTTGATGCATGA